>NC_042973.1:3669114-3759114 GCF_901001165.1 Salmo trutta
GACGCGCAACACACACACACACACACACACACACACACCAATGTGCTGTGTTTCAGCTCTCACTGTGCCCCCAGCACCCTAGTAATGCATGTAGCAGCAGTAGCAGCAGCAGTAGCAGCAGTAGTAGTAGCAGTAGCAGCAGTAGCAGCAGTAGCAGCAGTAGCAGCAGCAGTAGCAGCAGCAGTAGCAGCAGCAGCAGCAGCAGTAGTAGTAGCAGCAGCAGCAGCAGCAGCAGCAGCAGCAGTAGCAGTAGCAGTAGCAGCAGTAGCAGCAGTAGTAGCAGTAGCAGCAGTAGTAGCAGCAGTAGCAGCAGCAGCAGCAGCAGCAGCAGCAGCAGCAGTAGTAATGCATGTAGCAGCAGCAGTAGCAGCAGTAGTAATGCATGTAGCAGCAGCAGTAGCAGCAGCAGTAGCAGCAGCAGTAGCAGCAGCGTACGAAGCAGGCCCTCTGGTTTCTCACAGGATAAATCCTTATAGCGCACTACGCCGTAGGGCTCTCGTCAAAAGTAGTGCACTACATTGTTTGGAACAGGGAACAGGGTACCATTTGGGCCAGAGCCGTTTACTGCGCAGAGCCCTTGATTCTCAACAGAACATTTAGGGTGAGTTGGAATCAACACGGTTTAAATATAAATCTAAGATTAGATCCAATTTAGTTTTTTTTGTAAATCTATGTTTTCATAATTAATCAGAAATGTGTTGACCCACTTCATTTTTAAATCTGGATCAGTAAATTTTATTTTGATTTTAAACGGTTTTAAACTATGATTCGTGACGTGTTAACACCAATATATGGAGGTATTTCATGAGTTGAAAGGAAGTAGCTAGCCTACTTAACTAACGAGGCCGCTAAATTGCTGTTTCTTGATTAAAATAATAACAATTTAAAGTTATAAATACTGTAACTCCATGGGTAAATGTTCTCATGGGTTGATTGATTTGAAATAAAATCTGTTATTTACCAGTACTAGACAGATAACTCATTAGTTAGCTACTGTAGCTAGCTAGTTAAATAAACCAAGCTAGCTAGCATACAGTATTATCTATTATTGTCATTACATAACGTTATTTTGCCATTTATTATTTATTTTGATCACGTCAAAGACGCTTATGAAAAATAACTATTTTTGTCGGAGTAACTATTTTGTTGTTGTTGATTTTAGTAACGTAACTGTTACTGGAGGATAAAAAGACAGACAACAAAAAGAAGGAAGTCACCTGGGCCATTTTATGCGACAGATTTAATGAATCGACACGGATTAAAGAGAAGAGCGACACAAATAGGATCAGGGGGATATTTCAGACCGGAGACGGACCTCCGTCCAACGGAATTGATCCCATCTCCCAGAAGATATGTGAGATGAATCCCCAGCAGTTTGCCCCCTCTCCTTAACCCCCTATGATAACGACTGACAACTCGACCCACCAATATTTAGTATAAATAACTGGTAAATATCAATGCCTACGATGCACGTTATCAGGCCCTTTACAGCATATTACATAGCGTCATCATTCGTACCAAGGCTGGACATAATCAGAAGCCCCAATTCAGTTGTTGTACAAAATTATGGAACGTAAATAGCCTACTAATAATGAGTTAATTATCATTAAAACTCAACAGGATTCAACCTGTCTCTAATTGTTCTCTGAGGAACTCGTTTTGGTCTCTCCACAGTAGGTATGCTGCCATTTTATCAGTTAGACTGTGGCAGTGGCAGGTTAGAATGCATCTCCAATCTAAGTTTATATCATTCTTTTTAATTCATTGAGCAACAGGTTTAAAATTAATTGAGGTTTTAAAGTGAAAAACGAAAATGAGATTAGAGGAAGGATTTAATTTAACTAAGAATTCATTTAAAACTAGGTTTAAAATTTGGTGCAACAAGATTTAATTGATAAACCTTGGATTTAACCCGGTTAAAGAGAGAGAGGTAGAGAGAGAGAGAGAGAGAGAGAGGTAGAGAAAGGTAGAGAGAGGGAGAGAGAGGGAGAGAGGGAGAGAGAGAGGGAGAGAGAAAGGGAGAGAGAGGGAAAGAGAGTGAGAGAGAGAGGGAGAGAGAAAGGTAGAGAGAGGGAGAGAGAGGGAGAGAACGGGAGAGAGAGGTAGAGAGAGGGAGAGAGAGGTAGAAAGAGGCAGGGAGAGGGAGAGAGAGGTAGAGAGAGCGAGGTAGTGGTAGAGAGAGGTAGAGAGAGAGGGAGAGAAAGGGGAGAGAGAGAGAGAGAGAGAGAGAGAGAGAGAGAGGGAGAGAGAGAGGGAGAGAGAGGTAGAGAGAGGGAGAGAGAGGTAGAAAGAGGTAGAGAGAGGTAGAGAGAGGGAGAGAGAGAGAGCGGTAGAAAGAGGTAGAGAGAGGGGGAGAGAGAGGGAGAGAGAGGTAGAGAAAGATAGAGGTAGAGAGAGGGAGAGGAGGTGCTGGTGTTGGTGGTGCAGAAGATAATACCCAAGATATAACCCAGAAAGCAAGCATGTAGCGGACGCCGCAAGGCTGCGTTTGACCACCGCTGACATGCTAGCAACAAGCCACCGTAGCAGTTTACCTCTGCTTAGTTCATGGTGATGATTCTGACACGCGAGCCGATAGCTTCAGTATGGTGAACACATCATCCTGAATGTGGCAGAACGTTCAACCACGAGAAGAACTCTCTTGACTCACCTTCTCCAGAGTCTTCCTGAGTGAAGCCTTGTCTTTCCTCAGACGGGCCAGCAAGTTCTCCAGCTCTGCCCGCTCTCCCTCCATCTTTTTCAGGGTGCTGTGGAGGCCAGACAGCCTCTCCTGGAGCTCCTCCCTGTCCTTCTGCTGTAGCGTAGAGCTCTCCTGGGCAGCGAGCTCTGCAGACTCCTGCCTTTGCTTCACGGTCTGTATGAGGAACAGTCAAAACGGCAAAATTTTACAGTGTCCCTATATGTCATTATTAACATGTGTCCCTCTGGCCACCAGCCCCCCCCCCTCCTCATCTCCTTCAGAGTCCTCTGGCCACCAGCCCCCCCCCCCCCCCCATCTCCTTCAGAGTCCTCTGGCCACCAGCCCCCCCCCCCCCCCATCTCCTTCAGAGTCCTCTGGCCACCAGCCCCCCCCCCCATCAGAGTCCTCTGGCCACCAGCCCCCCCCCCCCCATCTCCTTCAGAGTCCTCTGGCCACCAGCCCCCCCCCCCCCCCATCAGAGTCCTCTGGCTACTAGCCCCCCTTACCTCCTTCAGAGTCCTCTGGCCACCAGCCCCCCCCCCCATCTCCTTCAGAGTCCTCTGGCCACCAGCCCCCCCCCCCCCATCTCCTTCAGAGTCCTCTGGCCACCACCCCCCCCCCCCCATCTCCTTCAGAGTCCTCTGGCCACCACCCCCCCCCCCCATCAGAGTCCTCTGACCACCAGCCCCCCCCCCCCATCAGAGTCCTCTGACCACCAGCCCCCCCCCCCCATCACAGTCCTCTGGCCACCAGCCCCCCCCCCCATCAGAGTCCTCTGACCACCAGCCCCCCCCCCCATCAGAGTCCTCTGACCACCAGCCCCCCCCCCCCCCATCACAGTCCTCTGGCCACCAGCCCCCCCCCCCCATCACAGTCCTCTGACCACCAGCCCCCCCCCCCATCAGAGTCCTCTGACCACCAGCCCCCCCCCCCATCACAGTCCTCTGGCCACCAGCCCCCCCCCCCCCCCCCCATCACAGTCCTCTGGCCACCAGCCCCCCCCCCCCCATCACAGTCCTCTGGCCACCAGCCCCCCCCCCCCATCACAGTCCTCTGGCCACCAGCCCCCCCCCCCCCCCCCCATCACAGTCTCTGGCCACCAGCCCCCCCCCCCATCACAGTCCTCTGGCCACCAGCCCCCCCATCACAGTCCTCTGGCCACCAGCCCCCCCCCCCCCCCCCATCACAGTCCTCTGGCCACCAGCCCCCCCCCCCCCCCCCCATCACAGTCCTCTGGCCACCAGCCCCCCCCCCCATCACAGTCCTCTGGCCACCAGTCCCCCTCCTTACCTTCTTCAGAGTCCAGGTCTGTTTCTCCAGCTCTGAGGCCCGTAGTTCAGTGTCCTCCTGGGTCCTCTGGAGGTTCTGGACCCTCTCAGTCAGGGAATGGTTCTGTCTCTTACTGTCAGACAGGGCTTCACGCAGCTTATCAACACACTCCTATAGGAACACACACACACACACACTATCAGACAGGGCTTCACGCAGCTTATCAACACACTCCTATTGGAACACACACACACACACACACACACACACACACACACACACTGTCAGACAGGGCTTCACGCAGCTTATCAACACACTCCTATTGGAACACACACACACACACACACACACACTATCAGACAGGGCTTCACGCAGCTTATCAACACACTCCTATAGGAACACACACACACACACACACACACACACACACACACACACACACACACACACACACTATCAGACAGGGCTTCACGCAGCTTATCAACACACTCCTATAGGAACACACACACACACACACACACACACACACACACACACACACACACACACACACACACACACACACACACACACACACTGTCAGACAGGGCTTCACGCAGCTTATCAACACACTCCTATAGGAACACACACACACACACACACACACACACACACACACACACTGTCAGACAGGGCTTCACGCAGCTTATCAACACACTCCTATTGGAACACACACACACACACACACACTATCAGACAGGGCTTCACGCAGCTTATCAACACACTCCTATAGGAACACACACACACACACACACACACACACACACTATCAGACAGGGCTTCACGCAGCTTATCAACACACTCCTATAGGAACACACACACACACACACACACACACACACACACACTATCAGACAGGGCTTCACGCAGCTTATCAACACACTCCTATAGGAACACACACACACACACACACACACACACACACACTCAGACAGGGCTTCATGCAGCTTATCAACATGCTCCTATAGGAACACACACACACACACACACACACACAGTATCAGACAGGACTTCATGCAGCTTATCAACACACTCCTATAGGAACACACACACACACACACACACACACACACACACACACTATTAGACAGGGCCTCATGCAGAATATCCAGCCAGTTAAAAACTACATTCCAGAGACTTTCCAAAACTCCAGGTGTGAGGATTCCTAGTGTAGCTTACTGCTCGCAAATCCCAGAAATGCTGAGAACCAGGGAATTTGTGGAAAGTTTCAGTATTTGTGCAACCCGATGCTGAACATTGTTGGGAATGATCCTGTATGTGGTGAAGTATTGGTTAGTTGAATGGTAAATGTATGTGGATGGAAACGTCTCAATTCAATCACTTTTCTATGATATACAGTACCAGTCAAAAGTTTGGGACACACCTACTCATTCCAGGGTTTTTCTTTATTTTTTACTATTTTCTACATTGTGGATTAATAGTGAAGACATCAAAACTATGAAATAACAAATATGTAATCATGTAGTAACCAAAAAAAAAGAGGTAAACAAATCAAAATATAGTTTAGATTTGAGATTTTTTTTTAAAGTAGCCACCCTTTGCCTTGATGACAGCTTTGCGTCGTGCCTAAGAACAAGCCCTTAGCCATATTGGCCATATACCACCCCCCCCCCCCCCCCCCCCCCCGGCCTTATTACTTAAATATATACAGAATATACTCATATCCTCTGCCTATAATACCTACATTGTCACGGGCGTCGTAGGGATTAGACCAGCATGCAGCGGGAATGTGTATGCTCATCTTCTTTTATTCGGCAGAAAGAAGGAAAAACGAAACACACGTATACAAAAACCAACAACGATAACAGTCTTGTCAGACACACAGCTAAACAATTAACAACTACACACAAAATCCCATAGAAAAAAATCACCCCTCTTAAATAGGACCTTCAATTAGAAGCAACTAGGAGCAGCTGCTTCCAATTGAAGGTCAACCCCAATTAACTAAACATAGAAATAGACATACTAGAACATAACCCAACAAACCCCGAAACACTCTAAACAAACACCCCCCTGCCACGTCCTGACCAAACTACAATAACAAATAACCCCTTTACTGGTCAGGACGTGACATATATTTAATGTATGTAGTTCTGTCCTTGAGCTGTTCTTGTCTAATGATGTTCTGTGTTATATTATTCTGTATTATGTTTCATGTTTTGTGTGGAACCCCAGGAAGAGTAGCTGCTGCTTTTGCAACAGCTAATGGGGATCCTAATAAAATACCAAATACTATAATATTTTAAAAACAAAAAACTAAGTTTTAAGAAAGAATAGGCATTGGTCTGAAGCTGAAAAATAAAAGGAAATTCACATGAGCACGTAGTTAAGCTGCAAATGACACAGAACAGAGTGGCACGTCTTGCTCTTCATTGTAATCAGAGGCCTGATATGTTCCTACTGTGGTGTGAAAAGGTAGTGTAATGGGATAATGTTCCACTGTGGTGTGAAAAGGTAGCGTAATGGAATAATGTCCCCACTCTGGTGTGAAAAGGTAGCGTAATGGGATAATGTCCTACTGTGGTGTGAAAAGGTAGCGTAATGGGATAATGTTCCACTGTGGTGTGAAAAGGTAGCGTAATGGGATAATGTCCTACTGTGGTGTGAAAAGGTAGCGTAATGGAATAATGTCCTACTGTGGTGTGAAAAGGTAGCGTAATGGGATAATGTCCTACTGTGGTGTGAAAAGGTAGCGTAATGGGATAATGTCCCACTGTGGTGTGAAAAGGTAGCGTAATGGGATAATGTCCCACTGTGGTGTGAAAAGGTAGCGTAATGGGATAATGTCCCCACTGTGGTGTGAAAAGGTAGCGTAATGGGATAATGTTCCCACTGTGGTGTGAAAAGGTAGCGTAATGGGATAATGTCCTACTGTGGTGTGAAAAGGTAGCGTAATGGGATAATGTCCCACTGTGGTGTGAAAAGGTAGCGTAATGGGATAATGTCCCACTGTGGTGTGAAAAGGTAGCGTAATGGGATAATGTCCCACTGTGGTGTGAAAAGGTAGCGTAATGGGATAATGTTCCACTGTGGTGTGAAAAGGTAGCGTAATGGGATAATGTCCCACTGTGGTGTGAAAAGGTAGCGTAATGGGATAATGTCCCACTGTGGTGTGAAAAGGTAGCGTAATGGGATAATGTCCCACTGTGGTGTGAAAAGGTAGCGTAATGGGATAATGTTCCTATTGTGGTGTGAAAAGGTAGCGTAATGGGATAATGTTCCTACTGTGGTGTGAAAAGGTAGCGTAATGGGATAATGTTCCCACTGTGGTGTGAAAAGGTAGCGTAATGGGATAATGTCTTACTGTGGTGTGAAAAGGTAGCGTAATGGGATAATGTCCCACTGTGGTGTGAAAAGGTAGCGTAATGGGATAATGTTCCTACTGTGGTGTGAAAAGGTAGCGTAATGGAATAATGTCCTACTGTGGTGTGAAAAGGTAGCGTAATGGGATAATGTCCCACTGTGGTGTGAAAAGGTAGCGTAATGGGATAATGTCCCACTGTGGTGTGAAAAGGTAGCGTAATGGGATAATGTTCCTACTGTGGTGTGAAAAGGTAGTGTAATGGGATAATGTTCCACTGTGGTGTGAAAAGGTAGCGTAATGGAATAATGTCCCCACTCTGTTGTGAAAAGGTAGCGTAATGGGATAATGTCCTACTGTGGTGTGAAAAGGTAGCGTAATGGGATAATGTTCAACTGTGGTGTGAAAAGGTAGCGTAATGGGATAATGTCCCACTGTGGTGTGAAAAGGTAGCGTAATGGGATAATGTCCCCACTGTGGTGTGAAAAGGTAGCGTAATGGGATAATGTTCCCACTGTGGTGTGAAAAGGTAGCGTAATGGGATAATGTCCTACTGTGGTGTGAAAAGGTAGCGTAATGGGATAATGTCCTACTGTGGTGTGAAAAGGTAGCGTAATGGGATAATGTCCCACTGTGGTGTGAAAAGGTAGCGTAATGGGATAATGTTCCACTGTGGTGTGAAAAGGTAGCGTAATGGGATAATGTCCCACTGTGGTGTGAAAAGGTAGCGTAATGGGATAATGTTCCCACTGTGGTGTGAAAAGGTAGCGTAATGGGATAATGTTCCACTGTGGTGTGAAAAGGTAGCGTAATGGGATAATGTCCCACTGTGGTGTGAAAAGGTAGCGTAATGGGATAATGTTCCTACTGTGGTGTGAAAAGGTAGCGTAATGGGATAATGTTCCCACTGTGGTGTGAAAAGGTAGCGTAATGGGATAATGTCTTACTGTGGTGTGAAAAGGTAGCGTAATGGGATAATGTCCCACTGTGGTGTGAAAAGGTAGCGTAATGGGATAATGTTCCTACTGTGGTGTATGAAGAATCCAATACTTCAACTTGTATGCGATACAAATCACATCATTGTGGAAGCACCTCCTCTAAGAGGTGTTGGTAGAACATGGGTGGAATAGGCATTGTATACCTTATTTCCTTTATTTTTCGGCTTCAGACTAACATTTTTAATTTATTATGTAACATTATTATAAAGTTTAACACACGCTCTCCTTGTGAACCCTCTGAATGTTGTTAATTTTATTTACATTTATTTACATTTTATTAACATTTATGTACATTTATTTACATTATTGATAAGATCCCAGCTCATAATCCTACTGATCATTGCTTAAAGCAAATTGGTAAGAGCAAGGAAACAAAGACTGAAGCAAATATTTACTATGCGATTACACAATGTAACTGGCTAGATGACTACAGGAGACATTACACAATGTAACTGGCTAGATGACTAAAGCAGCGCAATATATGGATGAGCTGTTCACAATGGAAGGGTTCTGGAATATTCTCCCTTGTCAAGACGAGATGTGACCGTGAGCACGCCATAGTCATCCACCTCGGTGGGAACGACTTTGAACATACAAAGGGGGACATCCCTGGTGCATCAGAAGACAGCTGATTTGGAAGCAGTCATCCAAATGTTTCCCGGGGCAACGGTGATCTGCTCTGACATCACACAGTGGGAGGACATCAACAAGCCCATAGAGATGGTCCAGGGGGAGGACATCATCAAGCCCATAGAGATGGTCCAGAGGGAGGAGTACATCAACAAGCCCATAGAGATGGTCCAGTGGGAGGACATCAACAAGCCCATAGAGATGGTCCTAGTGGGAGGACATCAACAAGCCCATAGAGATGGTCCAGTGGGAGGACATCAACAAGCCCATAGAGATGGTCCAGAGGGAGGACATCAACAAGCCCATAGAGATGGTCCAGTGGGAGGACATCAACAAGCCCATAGAGATGGTCCTAGTGGGAGGACATCAACAAGCCCATAGAGATGGTCCACTGGGAGGACATTAACAAGCCCATAGAGATGGTCCAGAGGGAGGACATCAACAAGCCCATAGAGACGGTCCAGCGCTCTGTCAACCAGCTGGTGTTTGCATTTCAGGCACATGCCCACAATCCGCCACTCTGCCATAAATCAGTGTGTCAAAGCTTGAGGATGAGTTGGTTGAATCAGCTGTGTAGCGTTTCCTTTTCGCTTCACCGCATGCTGCTGCAGACGTGGTCAACCTGGTCTCATAGCAA
The DNA here is from genome assembly GCF_901001165.1 of Salmo trutta. Lineage (NCBI taxonomy): Eukaryota > Metazoa > Chordata > Actinopteri > Salmoniformes > Salmonidae > Salmo > Salmo trutta. The sequence goes on from NC_042973.1 coordinate 3,678,690, forward strand.
CCAGGTCTCAAAGCAACCTGGTCTCATAGCAAACTGGTCTCAAAGCAACCTGGTCTCATAGCAACCTGGTCTCATATCAACCTGGTCTCATAGCAACCTGGTCTCAAAGCAACCTGGTCTCAAAGCAACCTGGTCTCATAGCATTTTGTATTATTCTGTACATAGATCAAAAATACTCAATTTAGCATGATATGTTACGTTTCGTATGGCATGTATTAATTTCTGGATGTCGATCACCCAGTTTGCATGATATGTTATGAATTACAATTAGTAAATGATGTTATGAATTTGCATTAACCTATATGATATGTTACGAATTCCAATTTGTTGTAACCAACATTAGCTAGGTGTCTAACGCTAATGTCAGCTAGGTAGCTAACGTTAGCTAGGCTAGGGGTTAGGGTTGGGAGTGAGGTTAAAGGGTTAAGTTTAGGAGTTATATGTTAAAGGGTTTTAAAGGTAGGGCTAGGGGAAGGGTTAGCTAACATGCTAAGTAGTTAAAAAGTAGCAGGTAGTTGAAACGTTGGTAATGCTAAGTTGTCTACGATGAGATTCGAACACTCAACTTTTGGGTTGCTAGACATTTTGCGTTATACACCCATCCTTCCACCCCGACCAACAACCCTCGTTTTTGCCTTAAAAATAAAATGTTCCTTATTTCTGAAGTAAATCTATTTGTAATGTAAATTGCGTGTTATAGAAAGGTCCAGATTATTGTTTGTTGTTGATTTGGTTTGTTTTTGAGGAACTTCAACCAGCCGTGATTCACTTCCTCATTGCTCGTTGTACAGTATCACGCAACAGACAAAATTAAGCTCTAAAAACACCTAAATACATTCTTTTAGGAATTTAGTTTTTTTGTTTTTTTTTGTCATTTTAGCAGACGCTCTTATCCAGAGCGACTTACAGTAGTGAATGCATACATTTCATGCATTTTTTCCCCCATACTGGTCCCCCGTGGGAATCGAACCCATAACCCTGGCATTGCAAACACCATGCTCTACCAACTGAGCCACACGGGACCAGTTGGCTAACACTCTGATAGTATAGTGATGTAGGTCAAGGACATTCGCTAGTTTATTTGTGCTCATTTGCATCAGCACATATGATGACTTCAGCTTTATGCTTTAAAAAAAAGTATCTGAGAAAATATAGCCTGCCAGCTTTGCTCGCATGCTGGTTAACTACCTAGCCAACGTTAGCTCTCATCTGACTGGTATAACGTTACGTTAGCTAGCTAGCTATCTAACTACTCAAAACAAAACCGCATTGATTGGCTAGCTACATTTATTTGCCTGTTAGTTTTTTAAATTTATTTTTATATTTCACCTTTATTTAACCAGGTAGGCTAGTTGAGAACAAGTCCTCATTTGCAACTGCGACCTGGCCAAGATAAAGCAAAGCAGTTTGACACATACAACAACACAGAGTTACACATGGAATAAACAAACATACAATCAATAATACAGTAGAAAAATCTATATACAGCATGTACAACTGAGGTAGGATAAGAGAGGTAAGGCAATAAATAGGCCATGGTGGCGAAGTAATTACAATATAGCAATTAAACACTGGAAAGGTAGACTGTGCAGAAGATGAATGTGCAAGTAGAGATACTGGGGTGCAAAGGAGCAAGAAAAATAAATAAATACAGTATGGGGATGAGGTAGATTGGATGGGCTGTTTACAGATGGGCTATGTACAGGTGCAGTGATCTGTGAGCTGATCTGACAGCTGGTGCTTAAAGCTAGTGAGGGAGGTAAGAGTCTCCAGTTTTAGAGATTTTTGTAGTTTGTTCCAGTCATTGCAGCAGAGAACTGGAAGGAAAGGCGGCCGAAGGAGGAATTGGCTTTGGGGGTGATCAGTGAGATATACCTGCCGGACCGCGTGCTACGGGTGGGTGCTGCTATGGTGACCAGTGAGCTGAGATAAGGCGGGGCTTTAGCTAGCTAATTTTAAGCTGACTGGTGTTAGCTAGCTACGGAGGCTAGCTGCTGGACTTTGTACAGGCAAGCTAGCGTTAGCTATGTAACGTTAACAAGTTAGCTACCTAGCGAATCAAAAATATCTGTTTGCATTTAATGATTAACCACAGCTTGAATAACAACACATAGCTAGCAATATACAGAGGCTTAGGTTTGTTCCACTTCTTATGACTGGCAGCATGGTGCAGTCATCATGGGTTGTTTTCGAACTCTGGAGTTTCGGCTAAAAAAGCATTGTCAGAAATGCTACAAAATGGTAGCTTATCATTGGTTCTTAACGGACAGAAATTAGAATGTGAGAGTGATAAATTATGCATTTAATAAAAACTACAAACTTAGTCAATACTGTATTTTTTTGGACTGTATAGTCTCTTTTTAATCCGACCTCTAGGATTTGAACTAAATTGGCGCGAGAAATATATCGCTAACGACCCTGCTAAAAAAGAAAAGAGGCAGAGACTTTTCAGTTTGTAGCTTTTTATTGGCTGACAGAAACCTGAGCAAAATAAAATAGATTTATACAGAGAGTTGCAGTGTTTTTGTTTGCACAGCATATTTGAAGCAGCAGCCCTCAACCTAGGTCTTTAAGGCTCTCCTGAGGAACTTAGGGAAAATTAATGAGCTCATTGCGCCATCAAATGGGACCGAGTCCCAAATGGCACCATTATGCCCTACACAGTGCACTACTTTTGACCAGAGCCCAATGGGGCTATATAGGGACATAGGGTATCAATTGTGACGAAGCCCCTGATCCTTCAGGTCCTTAAGGGCAGCAAAGGTAAATAAAATAAAAACTTGAAACTGAAAAAGTTTCCATCCTGTAGCTGAACTGTAAATGAAACAACAGTAATGGAGGTTTTAAAGATTATTTCATTTTATTTTCATGAAGTTTATATTAGAAACGCCTCGTTTGGTGGGGTTGGAAAACATATACGTAATGTATAACGTGTATACACTAAGTTTCAATGATGTGATTTTTTTTTAAACCCTTTCCAGGAATATTCATTTGGAGTTCAAATCAGTCATTTAAAAGAGGGCATCCAAACCATGCACAGACTATACCTGCAGGCGGGTCCCAAATGGCACTGAATATTTAGTGCACTACTATATAGGGGATAGGGTGCAGGACCCTGGCACTGGTCAATGCACTATATAGGACCGTGAAATTCAACTCTGGACCTCGAAGCCAGTTCCACTGTGTTTTTTAATTGTTTCCTTGTAATCAGGGACTGACTTAGATTAATTATCAATTAACAATTAACAATTAATTACCAGGTAGAATAGAAAACCAGCAGGCTCCGGAACTCGTTTGGTAAGAGTTGAACACTGATATAGGGAATAATAGGGGGTGCCATGTGGGGCTCATACTGTCCCTACCTGCATGATCCTTCGGTCCTGGTCTGAGACGGTAAGAGCCATCTGTAGCTGGGTGGTCTGCTCCCGCATGGCTTCTACAGTGGCACTACTGTCACTGAGAGAGGTGGACAACCCCTGGTGCTGCTCTCTCAGCTGGCCCTCCTGGATAGAGTGAAGGAGGAAGGGAGGGAGGGAGGGTGGGTGGAATGAGGGAGGGAGGGAGGGGTGGGTGGATGGGTGGATAGATGGATGGGTGTGTGGATGGATGGAGGGATGAAGGGAGTAGAGGGGTGGATGGAATGAGGGAGGGAGGGGTGGAGGGAGGGTGGGCAGGAGGGATTGGTGGGTGGGTGGGTGGGTAGGTGGGTGGATGGGTGGAGGGATGAAGGGAGTGGATGGGGTGGGTGGATTAATTTATTAACTACCAAGAATAACACAATAAAGTAAATTATTTATTTCCACAGTGGTGCCTTTCCTGCAGTCAAACGACCAAAGCGCCCTCTAGTGGTCTCATGGGTGGAATGTTATTACAATTTTTAATCGTTTTTATGTCAAAATATTTTTTTTATATTTCAGTCTTCTGTGATACTGTCTTCTGTACTATATCTGACATGGTACAGGTGTCTTCTTTTAAGCCCATAACCATTTGTGTGAGGTGTATACTTTGGCTTCAAAGTAGATTTGTTTAAGATTACCCAGAAACACTCTGTGTGACCCTGATTTAGAATGTTATAATGCTCAGTCCTTAAAGGGGACATTATCAGAAGCAGAACATATGCATGGTCCAGTACAGTAAATACCTGGAGCTCAGCCCAGGCCAGGGCCGTAGCCAGCCGCTCCTCGTTCACCCTCAGCCCAGCCGCCCGGTCCTCAGTCACACCCAGCTCTCTCCTCAGCTCTGCTAGCCTTTTCATTGGATTTATTTGACGATTTAAAAAACACAATTCAACAACCCATTTGGATACAATGCATTTAAAATGATTGAGGATAACAAAAAAAAAACATTTAACGTAGATTTCCCCCTAAATAAACAGACCCAAAAGTAATATATTTTTCATTTGATGGCCATATAAACAATTAGTAATAATGCTGGATAGTTTTAGAAAGTTCTGGAACTCAACTTTCTCATACAAATAGTTATAAATTGCTGAGGTATACTCACTTTTGAGGACATAAGCTCAAGTACATAGTACAAATATTATGAAAATATTACATATTATATATGATGTACTTCCTATTTAACAAAAGTGGAGGGGAAAAGGGCTTGAAATAACTAAAATGCTTTCTAAGTATAGTAACAATCAAAACAACTTATTATAATAATTTACTTTTCTGTAAAATAAATATGAACCACCTTAGTGACAAACTTTTCTGCTAAACGTCCTCTGAAAGACGCAGAAACACCATTCGAATGTATGCAGGACTCGTCCGTCTTTGACCAAGACAAAGTGGTCTCGTTTCAAATCTACATTTTTTTTTTATTTTACTTTTTTTCATGTTGAGAGCTCTAAATCCATCTGAGAACATCACAGTGAGATGAAACTACTATTGTTGCATTTGCTAGACTCTCTCGTTTCATATATGCTCACAGGCACAGGAAATCCTTCCTTTGTCTGGATAGGCCAGAAAATCTGACATGTCGCTTCCTATGCAAATTAACGATTTCCTGTGTCTGTGAATCTCACAGCTGTGCTTGCAATAGTGTATATGAATGGGGTCAACCAGCGCTTTTAGGGAGTGTAAAGCAATTGATGTTGCGCCATTCACAGAGCGTGTTGTACACAAAAATATCAGCAGGAACTGGTTCAGAACCGCTCAAAGTCCCCTAACGTTTAACGGACTTAACGTTTAAGAGGATTTATTATTTCCATTGTGGTCCTCTTGTTTTGGCTGACAGGATAAGGCTTCCCTGATAGTGATAACTATCACATAACAATAATATAAACACCGGGATTATAAATACAGGAAAACAATTACCTCTCCCCCAGGGCTGCCACCTCTCCTTCCAGCTCGGCTGCCCTCCGCTGTGACCGCTGCAGCTCTCCCTCTAGGGTCCTCTGGGTGAGCTCCAGACGAGATGCCCGGCCTTCCGCTGTCTCCAGGGCCTCCTTCAGCCTCTGACGCTCCCCCTCACAGCGAGCCTCCCCAGCCTGGGAACGATCCAGCTTTTCCTGGAAATCAGCCAGTCAGTCAGCCAGCCAGTCAGCCAGCCAGTCAGCCAGTCAGCCAGTCAGCCAGCCAGTCAGCCAGCCAGTCAGCCAGTCAGTCAGTCAGCCAGCCAGTCAGCCAGCCAGTCAGCCAGCCAGCCAGTCAGCCAGCCAGTCAGCCAGCCAGCCAGCCAGCCAGCCAGCCAGTCAGCCAGCCAGTCAGCCAGCCAGCCAGTCAGCCAGCCAGTCAGCCAGCCAGCCAGCCAGCCAGTCAGCCAGTCAGCCAGCCAGTCAGCCAGCCAGCCAGTCAGTCAGCCAGCCAGTCAGTCAGTCAGCCAGCCAGCCAGCCAGCCAGTCAGCCAGCCAGCCAGTCAGCCAGCCAGTCAGCCAGCCAGCCAGTCAGCCAGCCAGCCAGCCAGTCAGCCAGCCAGTCAGCCAGCCAGCCAGTCAGCCAATCAGTCAGTCAGCCAATCAGTCAGTCAGCCAGTCAGTCAGTTAGTCAGTCAGTCAATAGTCAGTCAGTCAATAGTCAGTCAGTCAATAGTCAGTCAGTCAATAGTCAGTCAGTCAGTCAGCCATTCAATCAAATCACAAAGTCAGTCAATCAATCAACCAATCAATGAAATGTAACATTTGTCAAGTTGTGTCCCCAGATCCCCATCCATGCTCAGTCAATAAATATGAAAGTGGATCGGCGTTAGGTTGGATCACTCTCAGCCCGGTTAGTTAACAGTACCTGCAGTGTCCTACTATTAGTTTCAGCGGTCTGCAGTCTGGTCTTGAGTTGAACTACTTCCTCTGCCAGACTTCTCCTGTCCCTGTCCCCTCGCCGTGTCACTTCCTCCTGCAGAGAGAGGGTGGTCTGAGCCCCGTACAGCTGCTCCGACACCTCTCTCTTCCCTGGAAAACACACAGACAGAGAGATCTGAGTCCCATACAGCATCTCTCTTCCCTGGACAACACACAGACAGAGAGATCTGAGTCCCGTACAGACTCTTCCTTCCCTGGAAAACACACAGACAGAGAGATCTGAGTCCCGTACAGACTCTCCCTTCCCTGGAAAACACACAGAGACGACCCACAACACAATACAAATAAAGTCTCCTTTTTACAATTTCTGAGCATCTATTTAGATACTCCCATGCCCGTTGGTTTGCTCATGGATTTCAGTTTGTATTGACCGCTATGTGAATGGAAATAAACTTCAACTTGAACTGAAACACAGTACTATCCGGTCCTCAAAATGTGTACCGTATCAGGCCTTGCTCTCTCACCCTCCTCCAGGCCCTTCAGGGCTTTGGTCAACTGTTGCAGCCTAGTGCCTGACTTGTCCTGGCTGGTCTGTAACTCGGCCACCTGCCGGGTTAGACTGGTCACTTGTGCCTTAGCTTCATCCTGCAGGGGAGAGGAACCCACCCTCAGTCACTCACAACAACATGATAACGAAGTAGATTCAAAAAGCAGCCTATGGTTCTACGAAAGCATTTACAGAAAATTATTCATGCGATTAATATTGAGATGATTTGACTGTTTTATGTGGAAAAAAATTGGTCAAATTTGCTATCCTCGCATAATATGCAGGGATTGTTGATTTAGCTATAAATAATAAAAAATTGCAATTGCAGAATCCTGGAGGGACTGGACAATACTCTATCAGTACTGAGGACTGACATGCATCTTCTGTGTTAACTCCTGCTTTAATAAAGGTACTGAGTGACGCTGCAGCTACCCTGTGTTTCTTTGTGTCTTTGAGTTCCTGGTGGAAGTCCCTGAGGGCGCCCTGCACCGCGTCCACATCCAGCTCCCCCTCATCACTACAGGATGGGAAGGACACAGGACCTCCCGGGGATGTGCTGATTTCACCTATTACAGTTTGAGATGCACACCAGCTCACTGAGACACTGACTTAAAAAACAATTATTTTTTTTTACATTATTATTTTATGTTATGTTAGCTTAACACCAGAATCACTGTCATTATCAGTCATTACAAAGAGTGGTGGTCCGTTCTACAGCATTTGTGAGTGATCATCATACCTTTCACAGGTGAGCGACTTCTCCAGGGTGAAGGGCTGCGTCCTCTGGACCCAGGGGTCTGTGAACGTCCGTTACGGCCTATCCCGAGGGTTCGTCTCAGGGCAGAGGTCAGCCTGACCAGCCTGTGCTCCAGCTCCCTGCGTTGGGCTTCGCCGTGTCCTAGCTGCTCCTCCAGCCCCTGAGCACGGCCCTCTGCCAGGCTAACGCGCAGGGTGAGCTCCCTGACCTGGGGAAGGGTTGGGAACCGCGAGGGCTCTGTGGTTAGCGTTGGAGGTCACACAACAAAGTGTTGCATTGTGGTTGTTGGAGATCAGTTGCTGTGGGTTGATGGGCGAGACCAGAGAACTAGTATAGACCAGAGAACTAGTAGAGACCAGAGAACTAGTAGAGACCAGAGAACTAGTATAGACCAGAGAACTAGTATAGAGAACTAGTATAGACCAGAGAACTAGTATAGAGAACTAGTATAGACCAGAGAACTAGTATAGACCAGAGAACTAGCATAGACCAGAGAACTAGTATAGACCAGAGAACTAGCATAGAGAACTAGCATAGACCAGAGAACTAGTATAGAGAACTAGTATAGACCAGAGAACTAGTATAGAGAACTAGCATAGACCAGAGAACTAGTATAGAGAACTAGATTAGACCAGAGAACTAGTATAGACCAGAGAACTAGCATAGACCAGAGAACTAGTATAGAGAACTAGTATAGACCAGAGAACTAGTATAGACCAGAGAACTAGTATAGACCAGAGAACTAGTATAGACCAGAGAACTAGTATAGAGAACTAGTATAGACCAGAGAACTAGTATAGACCAGATAACTAGTATTGAGAACTAGTATAGACCAGAGAACTAGTAGAGACCAGAGAACTAGTATAGACCAGAGAACTAGTATAGACCAGAGAACTAGTATAGAGAACTAGTATAGACCAGAGAACTAGTAGAGACAAGAGAACTAGTATAGACCAGAGAACTAGTAGAGACCAGAGAACTAGTATAGACCAGAGAACTAGTATAGAGAACTAGTATAGAGAACTAGTATAGACCAGAGAACTAGTATAGACCAGAGAACTAGTAGAGACCAGAGAACTAGTATAGACCAGAGAACTAGTAGAGACCAGAGAACTAGTATAGAGAACTAGTATAGACCAGAGAACTAGTATAGACCAGAGAACTAGTAGAGACCAGAGAACTAGCATAGACCAGAGAACTAGCATAGACCAGAGAACTAGTATAGACCAGAGAACTAGCATAGACCAGAGAACTAGCATAGACCAGAGAACTAGTATAGACCAGAGAACTAGTATAGACCAGAGAACTAGCATAGACCAGAGAACTAGTATAGACCAGAGAACTAGTAGAGACCAGAGAACTAGCATAGACCAGAGAACTAGTATAGACCAGAGAACTAGTATAGACCAGAGAACTAGTAGAGACCAGAGAACTAGTATAGAGAACTAGTATAGACCAGAGAACTAGTATAGACCAGAGAACTAGTATAGACCAGAGAACTAGTATAGAGAACTAGTATAGACCAGAGAACTAGCATAGACCAGAGAACTAGTATAGACCAAGAGAACTAGTATAGACCAGAGAACTAGTATAGACCAGAGAACTAGTATAGAGAACTAGTATAGACCAGAGAACTAGTATAGAACAGAGAACTAGTATAGACCAGAGAACTAGTAGAGACCAGAGAACTAGTATAGACCAGAGAACTAGCATAGAGAACTAGTATAGACCAGAGAACTAGCATAGAGAACTAGTATAGACCAGAGAACTAGTATAGACCAGAGAACTAGTATAGACCAGAGAACTAGTATAGACCAGATAACTAGTAGAGACCAGAGAACTAGTAGAGACCAGAGAACTAGCATAGACCAGAGAACTAGTATAGAGAACTAGTATAGACCAGAGAACTAGTATAGACCAGAGAACTAGTATAGACCAGAGAACTAGCATAGAGAACTAGTATAGACCAGAGAACTAGTAGAGACCAGAGAACTAGTATAGACCAGAGAACTAGTATAGACCAGAGAACTAGTAGAGACCAGAGAACTAGTATAGACCAGAGAACTAGTAGAGACCAGAGAACTAGTATAGAGAACTAGTATAGACCAGAGAACTAGTATAGACCAGAGAACTAGTAGAGACCAGAGAACTAGTAGAGACCAGAGAACTAGCATAGACCAGAGAACTAGCATAGACCAGAGAACTAGTATAGACCAGAGAACTAGCATAGACCAGAGAACTAGCATAGACCAGAGAACTAGTATAGACCAGAGAACTAGTATAGACCAGAGAACTAGCATAGACCAGAGAACTAGTATAGACCAGAAGACTAGTAGAGACCAGAGAACTAGCATAGACCAGAGAACTAGTATAGACCAGAGAACTAGTATAGACCAGAGAACTAGTAGAGACCAGAGAACTAGTATAGAGAACTAGTATAGACCAGAGAACTAGTATAGACCAGAGAACTAGTATAGACCAGAGAACTAGTATAGAGAACTAGTATAGACCAGAGAACTAGCATAGACCAGAGAACTAGTATAGACCAGAGAACTAGTATAGACCAGAGAACTAGTATAGACCAGAGAACTAGTATAGAGAACTAGTATAGACCAGAGAACTAGTATAGAACAGAGAACTAGTATAGACCAGAGAACTAGTAGAGACCAGAGAACTAGTATAGACCAGAGAACTAGCATAGAGAACTAGTATAGACCAGAGAACTAGCATAGAGAACTAGTATAGACCAGAGAACTAGTATAGACCAGAGAACTAGTATAGACCAGAGAACTAGTATAGACCAGATAACTAGTAGAGACCAGAGAACTAGTAGAGACCAGAGAACTAGCATAGACCAGAGAACTAGTATAGAGAACTAGTATAGACCAGAGAACTAGTATAGACCAGAGAACTAGTATAGACCAGAGAACTAGCATAGAGAACTAGTATAGACCAGAGAACTAGTAGAGACCAGAGAACTAGTATAGACCAGAGAACTAGTATAGACCAGAGAACTAGTAGAGACCAGAGAACTAGTATAGACCAGAGAACTAGCATAGAGAACTAGTATAGACCAGAGAACTAGCATAGAGAACTAGTAGAGACCAGAGAACTAGTAGAGACCAGAGAACTAGCATAGACCAGAGAACTAGTATAGAGAACTAGTATAGACCAGAGAACTAGTATAGACCAGAGAACTAGTATAGACCAGAGAACTAGCATAGAGAACTAGTATAGACCAGAGAACTAGTAGAGACCAGAGAACTAGTATAGACCAGAGAACTAGTATAGACCAGAGAACTAGTAGAGACCAGAGAACTAGTATAGACCAGAGAACTAGCATAGAGAACTAGTATAGACCAGAGAACTAGCATAGAGAACTAGTAGAGACCTGAGAACTAGTAGAGACCAGAGAACTAGTATAGACCAGAGAACTAGCATAGACCAGAGAACTAGTAGAGACCAGAGAACTAGTATAGACCAGAGAACTAGTAGAGACCAGAGAACTAGTATAGAGAACTAGTATAGACCAGAGAACTAGCATAGACCAGAGAACTAGTAGAGACCAGAGAACTAGTATAGGACAGAGAACTAGTATAGACCAAAGAACTAGCATAGAGAACTAGTATAGACCAGAGAACTAGCATAGAGAACTAGTAGAGACCAGAGAACTAGCATAGAGAACTAGTAGAGACCAGAGAACTAGCATAGAGAACTAGCATAGAGAACTAGTAGAGACCAGAGAACTAGCATAGAGAACTAGCATAGAGAACTAGTAGAGAGCATAGAACTAGCATAGAGAACTAGTAGAGACCAGAGAACTAGCATAGAGAACTAGCTTAGAGAACTAGTAGAGACCAGAGAACTAGCATAGAGAACTAGCATAGAGAACTAGTAGAGACCAGAGAACTAGCATAGAGAACTAGCATAGAGAACTAGTAGAGACCAGAGAACTAGCATAGAGAACTAGCATAGAGAACTAGTATAGACCAGAGAACTAGTATAGACCAGAGAACTAGTATAGAGAACTAGTATAGACCAGAGAACTAGTATAGAGAACTAGTATAGACCAGAGAACTAGTATAGACCAGAGAACTAGCATAGACCAGAGAACTAGTATAGACCAGAGAACTAGCATAGAGAACTAGCATAGACCAGAGAACTAGTATAGAGAACTAGTATAGACCAGAGAACTAGTATAGAGAACTTGCATAGACCAGAGAACTAGTATAGAGAACTAGATTAGACCAGAGAACTAGTATAGACCAGAGAACTAGCATAGACCAGAGAACTAGTATAGAGAACTAGTATAGACCAGAGAACTAGTATAGACCAGAGAACTAGTAGAGACCAGAGAACTAGTATAGACCAGAGAACTAGTATAGAGAACTAGTATAGACCAGAGAACTAGTATAGACCAGAGAACTAGTAGAGACCAGAGAACTAGTATAGACCAGAGAACTAGTATAGACCAGAGAACTAGTATAGAGAACTAGTATAGACCAGAGAACTAGTATAGACCAGAGAACTAGTAGAGACCAGAGAACTAGTATAGACCAGAGAACTAGTAGAGACCAGAGAACTAGTATAGACCAGAGAACTAGTATAGAGAACTAGTATAGAGAACTAGTATAGACCAGAGAACTAGTATAGACCAGAGAACTAGTAGAGACCAGAGAACTAGTATAGACCAGAGAACTAGTAGAGACCAGAGAACTAGTATAGAGAACTAGTATAGACCAGAGAACTAGTATAGACCAGAGAACTAGTAGAGACCAGAGAACTAGTAGAGACCAGAGAACTAGCATAGACCAGAGAACTAGTATAGACCAGAGAACTAGCATAGACCAGAGAACTAGCATAGACCAGAGAACTAGTATAGACCAGAGAACTAGTATAGACCAGAGAACTAGCATAGACCAGAGAACTAGTATAGACCAGAGAACTAGTAGAGACCAGAGAACTAGTATAGACCAGAGAACTAGTATAGACCAGAGAACTAGTAGAGACCAGAGAACTAGTATAGAGAACTAGTATAGACCAGAGAACTAGTATAGACCAGAGAACTAGTATAGAGAACTAGTATAGACCAGAGAACTAGCATAGACCAGAGAACTAGTATAGACCAGAGAACTAGTATAGACCAGAGAACTAGTATAGAGAACTAGTATAGACCAGAGAACTAGTATAGACCAGAGAACTAGTATAGACCAGAGAACTAGTAGAGACCAGAGAACTAGTATAGACCAGAGAACTAGCATAGAGAACTAGTATAGACCAGAGAACTAGCATAGAGAACTAGTATAGACCAGAGAACTAGTATAGACCAGAGAACTAGTATAGACCAGATAACTAGTAGAGACCAGAGAACTAGTAGAGACCAGAGAACTAGCATAGACCAGAGAACTAGTATAGAGAACTAGTATAGACCAGAGAACTAGTATAGACCAGAGAACTAGTATAGACCAGAGAACTAGCATAGAGAACTAGTATAGACCAGAGAACTAGTAGAGACCAGAGAACTAGTATAGACCAGAGAACTAGTATAGACCAGAGAACTAGTAGAGACCAGAGAACTAGTATAGACCAGAGAACTAGTATAGACCAGAGAACTAGTATAGAGAACTAGTATAGACCAGAGAACTAGTATAGAGAACTAGTATAGACCAGAGAACTAGTATAGACCAGAGAACTAGCATAGACCAGAGAACTAGTATAGACCAGAGAACTAGCATAGAGAACTAGCATAGACCAGAGAACTAGTATAGAGAACTAGTATAGACCAGAGAACTAGTATAGAGAACTAGCATAGACCAGAGAACTAGTATAGAGAACTAGATTAGACCAGAGAACTAGTATAGACCAGAGAACTAGCATAGACCAGAGAACTAGTATAGAGAACTAGTATAGACCAGAGAACTAGTATAGACCAGAGAACTAGTAGAGACCAGAGAACTAGTATAGACCAGAGAACTAGTATAGAGAACTAGTATAGACCAGAGAACTAGTATAGACCAGATAACTAGTATTGAGAACTAGTATAGACCAGAGAACTAGTAGAGACCAGAGAACTAGTATAGACCAGAGAACTAGTATAGACCAGAGAACTAGTATAGAGAACTAGTATAGACCAGAGAACTAGTAGAGACAAGAGAACTAGTATAGACCAGAGAACTAGTAGAGACCAGAGAACTAGTATAGACCAGAGAACTAGTATAGAGAACTAGTATAGAGAACTAGTATAGACCAGAGAACTAGTATAGACCAGAGAACTAGTAGAGACCAGAGAACTAGTATAGACCAGAGAACTAGTAGAGACCAGAGAACTAGTATAGAGAACTAGTATAGACCAGAGAACTAGTATAGACCAGAGAACTAGTAGAGACCAGAGAACTAGCATAGACCAGAGAACTAGCATAGACCAGAGAACTAGTATAGACCAGAGAACTAGCATAGACCAGAGAACTAGCATAGACCAGAGAACTAGTATAGACCAGAGAACTAGTATAGACCAGAGAACTAGCATAGACCAGAGAACTAGTATAGACCAGAGAACTAGTAGAGACCAGAGAACTAGCATAGACCAGAGAACTAGTATAGACCAGAGAACTAGTATAGACCAGAGAACTAGTAGAGACCAGAGAACTAGTATAGAGAACTAGTATAGACCAGAGAACTAGTATAGACCAGAGAACTAGTATAGACCAGAGAACTAGTATAGAGAACTAGTATAGACCAGAGAACTAGCATAGACCAGAGAACTAGTATAGACCAGAGAACTAGTATAGACCAGAGAACTAGTATAGACCAGAGAACTAGTATAGAGAACTAGTATAGACCAGAGAACTAGTATAGAACAGAGAACTAGTATAGACCAGAGAACTAGTAGAGACCAGAGAACTAGTATAGACCAGAGAACTAGCATAGAGAACTAGTATAGACCAGAGAACTAGCATAGAGAACTAGTATAGACCAGAGAACTAGTATAGACCAGAGAACTAGTATAGACCAGAGAACTAGTATAGACCAGATAACTAGTAGAGACCAGAGAACTAGTAGAGACCAGAGAACTAGCATAGACCAGAGAACTAGTATAGAGAACTAGTATAGACCAGAGAACTAGTATAGACCAGAGAACTAGTATAGACCAGAGAACTAGCATAGAGAACTAGTATAGACCAGAGAACTAGTAGAGACCAGAGAACTAGTATAGACCAGAGAACTAGTATAGACCAGAGAACTAGTAGAGACCAGAGAACTAGTATAGACCAGAGAACTAGTAGAGACCAGAGAACTAGTATAGAGAACTAGTATAGACCAGAGAACTAGTATAGACCAGAGAACTAGTAGAGACCAGAGAACTAGTAGAGACCAGAGAACTAGCATAGACCAGAGAACTAGCATAGACCAGAGAACTAGTATAGACCAGAGAACTAGCATAGACCAGAGAACTAGCATAGACCAGAGAACTAGTATAGACCAGAGAACTAGTATAGACCAGAGAACTAGCATAGACCAGAGAACTAGTATAGACCAGAGAACTAGTAGAGACCAGAGAACTAGCATAGACCAGAGAACTAGTATAGACCAGAGAACTAGTATAGACCAGAGAACTAGTAGAGACCAGAGAACTAGTATAGAGAACTAGTATAGACCAGAGAACTAGTATAGACCAGAGAACTAGTATAGACCAGAGAACTAGTATAGAGAACTAGTATAGACCAGAGAACTAGCATAGACCAGAGAACTAGTATAGACCAGAGAACTAGTATAGACCAGAGAACTAGTATAGACCAGAGAACTAGTATAGAGAACTAGTATAGACCAGAGAACTAGTATAGAACAGAGAACTAGTATAGACCAGAGAACTAGTAGAGACCAGAGAACTAGTATAGACCAGAGAACTAGCATAGAGAACTAGTATAGACCAGAGAACTAGCATAGAGAACTAGTATAGACCAGAGAACTAGTATAGACCAGAGAACTAGTATAGACCAGAGAACTAGTATAGACCAGATAACTAGTAGAGACCAGAGAACTAGTAGAGACCAGAGAACTAGCATAGACCAGAGAACTAGTATAGAGAACTAGTATAGACCAGAGAACTAGTATAGACCAGAGAACTAGTATAGACCAGAGAACTAGCATAGAGAACTAGTATAGACCAGAGAACTAGTAGAGACCAGAGAACTAGTATAGACCAGAGAACTAGTATAGACCAGAGAACTAGTAGAGACCAGAGAACTAGTATAGACCAGAGAACTAGCATAGAGAACTAGTATAGACCAGAGAACTAGCATAGAGAACTAGTAGAGACCAGAGAACTAGTAGAGACCAGAGAACTAGCATAGACCAGAGAACTAGTATAGAGAACTAGTATAGACCAGAGAACTAGTATAGACCAGAGAACTAGTATAGACCAGAGAACTAGCATAGAGAACTAGTATAGACCAGAGAACTAGTAGAGACCAGAGAACTAGTATAGACCAGAGAACTAGTATAGACCAGAGAACTAGTAGAGACCAGAGAACTAGTATAGACCAGAGAACTAGCATAGAGAACTAGTATAGACCAGAGAACTAGCATAGAGAACTAGTAGAGACCTGAGAACTAGTAGAGACCAGAGAACTAGTATAGACCAGAGAACTAGCATAGACCAGAGAACTAGTAGAGACCAGAGAACTAGTATAGACCAGAGAACTAGTAGAGACCAGAGAACTAGTATAGAGAACTAGTATAGACCAGAGAACTAGCATAGACCAGAGAACTAGTAGAGACCAGAGAACTAGTATAGGACAGAGAACTAGTATAGACCAAAGAACTAGCATAGAGAACTAGTATAGACCAGAGAACTAGCATAGAGAACTAGTAGAGACCAGAGAACTAGCATAGAGAACTAGTAGAGACCAGAGAACTAGCATAGAGAACTAGCATAGAGAACTAGTAGAGACCAGAGAACTAGCATAGAGAACTAGCATAGAGAACTAGTAGAGAGCATAGAACTAGCATAGAGAACTAGTAGAGACCAGAGAACTAGCATAGAGAACTAGCTTAGAGAACTAGTAGAGACCAGAGAACTAGCATAGAGAACTAGCATAGAGAACTAGTAGAGACCAGAGAACTAGCATAGAGAACTAGCATAGAGAACTAGTAGAGACCAGAGAACTAGCATAGAGAACTAGCATAGAGAACTAGTATAGACCAGAGAACTAGTATAGACCAGAGAACTAGTATAGAGAACTAGTATAGACCAGAGAACTAGTATAGAGAACTAGTATAGACCAGAGAACTAGTATAGACCAGAGAACTAGCATAGACCAGAGAACTAGTATAGACCAGAGAACTAGCATAGAGAACTAGCATAGACCAGAGAACTAGTATAGAGAACTAGTATAGACCAGAGAACTAGTATAGAGAACTTGCATAGACCAGAGAACTAGTATAGAGAACTAGATTAGACCAGAGAACTAGTATAGACCAGAGAACTAGCATAGACCAGAGAACTAGTATAGAGAACTAGTATAGACCAGAGAACTAGTATAGACCAGAGAACTAGTAGAGACCAGAGAACTAGTATAGACCAGAGAACTAGTATAGAGAACTAGTATAGACCAGAGAACTAGTATAGACCAGAGAACTAGTAGAGACCAGAGAACTAGTATAGACCAGAGAACTAGTATAGACCAGAGAACTAGTATAGAGAACTAGTATAGACCAGAGAACTAGTATAGACCAGAGAACTAGTAGAGACCAGAGAACTAGTATAGACCAGAGAACTAGTAGAGACCAGAGAACTAGTATAGACCAGAGAACTAGTATAGAGAACTAGTATAGAGAACTAGTATAGACCAGAGAACTAGTATAGACCAGAGAACTAGTAGAGACCAGAGAACTAGTATAGACCAGAGAACTAGTAGAGACCAGAGAACTAGTATAGAGAACTAGTATAGACCAGAGAACTAGTATAGACCAGAGAACTAGTAGAGACCAGAGAACTAGTAGAGACCAGAGAACTAGCATAGACCAGAGAACTAGTATAGACCAGAGAACTAGCATAGACCAGAGAACTAGCATAGACCAGAGAACTAGTATAGACCAGAGAACTAGTATAGACCAGAGAACTAGCATAGACCAGAGAACTAGTATAGACCAGAGAACTAGTAGAGACCAGAGAACTAGTATAGACCAGAGAACTAGTATAGACCAGAGAACTAGTAGAGACCAGAGAACTAGTATAGAGAACTAGTATAGACCAGAGAACTAGTATAGACCAGAGAACTAGTATAGAGAACTAGTATAGACCAGAGAACTAGCATAGACCAGAGAACTAGTATAGACCAGAGAACTAGTATAGACCAGAGAACTAGTATAGAGAACTAGTATAGACCAGAGAACTAGTATAGACCAGAGAACTAGTATAGACCAGAGAACTAGTAGAGACCAGAGAACTAGTATAGACCAGAGAACTAGCATAGAGAACTAGTATAGACCAGAGAACTAGCATAGAGAACTAGTATAGACCAGAGAACTAGTATAGACCAGAGAACTAGTATAGACCAGATAACTAGTAGAGACCAGAGAACTAGTAGAGACCAGAGAACTAGCATAGACCAGAGAACTAGTATAGAGAACTAGTATAGACCAGAGAACTAGTATAGACCAGAGAACTAGTATAGACCAGAGAACTAGCATAGAGAACTAGTATAGACCAGAGAACTAGTAGAGACCAGAGAACTAGTATAGACCAGAGAACTAGTATAGACCAGAGAACTAGTAGAGACCAGAGAACTAGTATAGACCAGAGAACTAGCATAGAGAACTAGTATAGACCAGAGAACTAGCATAGAGAACTAGTAGAGACCTGAGAACTAGTAGAGACCAGAGAACTAGTATAGACCAGAGAACTAGCATAGACCAGAGAACTAGTAGAGACCAGAGAACTAGTATAGACCAGAGAACTAGTAGAGACCAGAGAACTAGTATAGAGAACTAGTATAGACCAGAGAACTAGCATAGACCAGAGAACTAGTAGAGACCAGAGAACTAGTATAGGACAGAGAACTAGTATAGACCAGAGAACTAGCATAGAGAACTAGTATAGACCAGAGAACTAGCATAGAGAACTAGTAGAGACCAGAGAACTAGCATAGAGAACTAGTAGAGACCAGAGAACTAGCATAGAGAACTAGCATAGAGAACTAGTAGAGACCAGAGAACTAGCATAGAGAACTAGCATAGAGAACTAGTAGAGAGCAGAGAACTAGCATAGAGAACTAGTAGAGACCAGAGAACTAGCATAGAGAACTAGCTTAGAGAACTAGTAGAGACCAGAGAACTAGCATAGAGAACTAGCATAGAGAACTAGTAGAGACCAGAGAACTAGCATAGAGAACTAGCATAGAGAACTAGTAGAGACCAGAGAACTAGCATAGAGAACTAGCATAGAGAACTAGTAGAGACCAGAGAACTAGCATAGAGAACTAGTAGAGACCAGAGAACTAGCATAGAGAACTAGCATAGAGAACTAGTAGAGACCAGAGAACTAGCATAGAGAACTAGTAGAGACCAGAGAACTAGCATAGAGAACTAGCATAGAGAACTAGTAGAGACCAGAGAACTAGCATAGAGAACTAGCATAGAGAACTAGTAGAGACCAGAGAACTAGCATAGAGAACTAGCATAGAGAACTAGTAGAGACCAGAGAACTAGCATAGAGAACTAGCATAGAGAACTAGTAGAGACCAGAGAACTAGCATAGAGAACTAGTAGAGACCAGAGAACTAGCATAGAGAACTAGCATAGAGAACTAGCCAAACGTGTCGATAGGTTACGTCATATTTCATTGAACGTAACAAAACAAGACACTTGCTTTCAATAAACCCAATGATGGCGAGTTCATGGATACCATCGTAGTGAGGAATATAACGTGTTTAGAGTGGGGGGGGGGGACCCCTCTGCACATGTGCAGATACTTGTCTAACGCCGTTGTTCTTCATCTGTGTATCGTAGCTATCTAGTACGCAACTGCGCTCCGCTATAGTTAGCATGATGGCTAAGTGTGACATGTATTCCTATGGGAAATGCTAACTCACAGTCTTAGTAACACGTGTCTTTACCTGAGTAGACTGCTCCTCTAGCGCCACCACTAATTTTGAAGTCTCTTCGCAGTGGAGGAGGAGACTCTGTTGAAGCCCCGCCTCTCTCTCCGTTAGCACTTCCCTCACCTGACGCTCAGCGTCCTCCAGCTCCACAAGACGACGCTGCAGCCCGGAGGCCTGACGGAGAGATACAGGAAATAGAGAGAAGAGAGGGGCATTATACAAAGGATTTTGAGACATTGTTCTAAATGCACTTTAAATACCTTTTATAACTACAAATGAAAATCTGAAGAAAAGAAAACTGAACTAAGTCAATAAGTATTCAACCACGTTGTTATGGCCTAAACAATAGTATTTAACGTTATTTTTGAACAACTACCTTATCTCTGTACCCCGCGCATACAAATAATTGTAAGGTCCCTTATTCGAGCAGTGAATTTTAAACACGGATTCAACCATAAAGACCTGGGAGGTTTTCCAATGCCTTGCAAATAACACCTAGTGCAAAAAAAAAAAGCAGACATTGAAAATCCTTCTGAGCATGGTGAAGTTAGAAATTACACTATGGATGTTGTATCAATACACCAAGTCACTACAAAGATACAGGTGTCCTTCCTAACTTAGTTGCCGGAGAGGAAGGAAACCGCAAAGGGGGATATTAAAACAGTTACAGAGTTTAATAGCTGTGAGAAAACTGAGGATGAATCAACAACATTGTAGTTACTCCACAATACTAACCTAAATTACAGAGTGAAAAGAAGGAAGCCTGAACAGATTAGAAATATTCCAAAAGGAAGACAAGTAATACTGCAAAAAATGTGGCAAAGCAATTAACTTTTTTTCCTGAATACCACATATTATATTTGGGGCAAATCCAATAAAACACATTACTGAGTTCCACTCTCCATATTTTCAAGCATAGTGGTGGCTGCATCATGTTATGGGTATGCTTGTAATCCTTAAGGACCGGGGAGTTTTTTCAGGATAAAACAATAATCAGAATGGAGTTGAGTACAGGCAACATCACAGAGGGAAAACTGGTTCAGTCTGCTTTCCACCAGACACTGGGAGATTAATTTATCTTTCAGCAGGACAATAACCTAAAACACAAAGCCAAATCTACACTGGAGTTGCCTACCAAGAAGACAGTGAATGTTCCTGAGTGGCCGAGTTACTGTTTTGACTTAAATCTACATGAAAATCTATGGCAAGACATGAAAATGGTTGTCTAGCAATGATCAACAACCAATTTGACAGAGCTTGAAGAATTTTGAAAAGAATAATGGGCAAATGTTGCACAATCCAGGTGTGGAAAGCTCTTAGAGACTTACCCAGAAATACTCACAGTTCTAATCGCTGTCAAAGGTGATTCTAACATGGATTGACTTAGGGGGTTGAATACTTATCTAAAAAAGATATCTTTGCATTTTATTTTTCATACAGTGAATTCGGAACCTTGACTTTTTCCTCATTTTGTTATGATTAAATATGATTAAATAGATTGATGAGGAAAACAATCTATACCATTCACCGCATTCTATACCAATCACCGCATTCTATAACAATCACCGCATTCTATACCAATCACCGCATTCTATACCAATCACCGCATTCTATACCAATCACCGCATTCTATACCAATCACCGCATTCTATAACAATCACCGCATTCTATACCAATCACCGCATTCTATAACAATCACCGCATTCTATACCAATCACCGCATTCTATAACAATCACCGCATTCTATACCAATCACCGCATTCTATAACAATCACCGCATTCTATACCAATCACCGCATTCTATACCAATCACCGCATTCTATAACAATCACCGCATTCTATACCAATCATCGCATTCTATACCAATCACCGCATTCTATAACAATCACCGCATTCTATACCAATCATCGCATTCTATACCAATCACCGCATTCTATACCAATCACCGCATTCTATAACAATCACCGCATTCTATACCAATCACCGCATTCTATACCAATCACCGCATTCTATACCAATCACAGCATTCTATAACAATCACAGCATTCTATACCAATCACCGCATTCTATACCAATCACCGCATTCTATAACAATCACCGCATTCTATACCAATCACCGCATTCTATACCAATCACCGTATTCTATAACAATCACCGCATTCTATACCAATCACCGCATTCTATACCAATCACCGCATTCTATACCAATCACCGCATTCTATAACAATCACCGCATTCTATACCAATCATCGCATTCTATACCAATCACCGCATTCTATACCAATCACCGTATTCTTATAGGCAGACTCAACAGCCTTGGTTTCTCTAATGACTGCCTCGCCTGGTTCACCAACTACTTCTCAGATAGAGTTCAGTCTGTCAAATCGAGGGCCTCTGGCAGTCTCTATGGGGGCGCCACAGGGCTCAATTCTCGGGCCGAATCTTTTCTCTGTATATATGAATGATGTCGCTCTTGCTGCTGGTGATTCTCTGACCCACCTCTATGCAGACGACACCATTCTGTATACATCTGGCCCTTCTTTGGACACTGTGTTAACAAACCTCAAAATGAGCTTCAACGCCATACAACTCTCCTTCCGTGGCCTCCAACTACTCTTAAACGCTAGTAAAACTAAATGCACGCTCTTCAACCGATCGCTGACTGCACCTGCCCACCCGTCCAGCATCACTACTCTGGACGGTTCTGACTTAGAATATGTGGACAACTACAAATACCTAGGTGTCTGGTTAGACTGTAAACTCTCCTTCCAGACTCACATTAAGCATCACCAATCCAAAATTAAATCTAGAATTGGCTTCCTATTTTGCAACAAAGCCTCCTTCACTCATGCCGCCAAACATACCCTCGTAAAACTGACCATCCGACCGATTCTTGACTTCGGCGATGTCATTTATAAAATAGCCCCCAACACTCTACTCAGCAAACTGGATGCAGTCTATCACAGTGCCATCCGTTTTATCACCAAAGCCCCTTATACCACCCACCACTGCGACCTGTATGCTCTAGTCGGCTGGCCCTCGCTACATATTCGTCGCCAAACCCACTGGCTCCAGGTCATCTATAAGTCTATGCTAGGTAAAGCTCCGCCTTATCTCAGCTCACTGGTCACCATAGCAGCACCCACCCATAGCACGCGCTCCAGCAGGTATATCTCACTGGTCGTCCACAAAGCCAATTCCTCCTTCGGCTGCCTTTCCTTCCAGTTCTCTGCTGCCAATGACTGGAACATTTTGCAAACATCTCTGAAGCTAGAGTCTTATATCTCCCTCTCTAACTTTAAGCATCATCTGTCAGAGCAGCTTACCGATCACTGTACCTGTACACAGCCCATCTGTAAATAGCCCACCCAACTACCTCATCCCCATATTATTACTTACCCTCTTGCTCTTTTGCACCCCAGTATCTCTACTTGCACATCATCATCTGCACATCTATGACTCCAGTACTAATACTAAATTGTAATTATTTTCGCCTCTATGGCCTATTTATTGCCTACCTCCCTACTCTTCTACATTTACACACACTGTACATAGATATTTCTATTTTTCTTTTCATTTGTGTTATTGACTGTACATTTTTTTATGTGTAACTCTGTGTTGCTTGTGTCGAACTGCTTTGCATTGTCTTGGCCAGGTTGCAGTTGTAAATGAGAACTTGTTCTCAACTGGCCGACCTGGTTAAATAAAGGTGAAATAAAATAATAAAATAAAATATACATAATGACAAAGCAAAAACTGTTGTTTTTTTCTTCTAATTTATTAAAATTTTTAAACTGAAATATTACATTTACATAAGTATTCAGACCCTTTACTCTCAACCCGGCACATCCAGAAGAGGACTGGCCACCCCTCAGAGCCTGGTTCCTCTCTAGGTTTCTTCCTAGGTTCCTGCCTTTCTAGAGAGTTTTTCCTAGCCACCGTGCTTCTACACCTGCATTGCTTGCTGTTTGGGTTTGTAGGCTGTGGATTCTGTATAGCACTTTGTGACATCGGCTGATGTAAAAAGGGCTTTATAAATACATTTGATTGATTGTTGAAGCACCTTTGGTAGTGACTACAGCATCGAGTCTTCTTGGGTATGTGTCCCGAAGCCACTCCTGCGTTGCCTTGGCTGTGTGCATAGGGTCATTGTCCTGTTGGAAGGTGAACCTTCACCCCAGTCTGAGGTCATGAGCGCTCTGGAGCAGGTTTTCATCAAGGATCTCTCTGTACTTTGCTCCGTTCATCTTTGCCTCGATCCTGACTAATCTCCCAGACCCTGCTGCTGAAAAACATCCCCACAGCATGATGCTGCCACCACCATGCTTCACCATAGGGATGGTGCCAGGTTTCCTCCAGACGTGATGCAAGGCATTCAGGCCAAAGAGTTCAATCTTGATTTCATCAGACCAGAGAATCTTGTTTCTCATGGTCTGAAAGTCTTTAGGTGCCTTTTGGTAAACTCCAAGTGGGCTGTCATGTGCCTTTTACTGAGGAGTGGCTTCCATCTGGCCACTCTACCATAAAGGCTTTATTGGCGGAGTGTTGCAGAGATTGTTGTCCTTCTGGAAAGTTCTCCCATCTCCACAGAAGAACTCTAGAGCTCTGTCAGAGTGACCATCAGGTTCTTGGTCACCTCCCTGACCAAGGTCCTTTTCCTCTGATTGCTGGGCAGCCAGCTCTAGGAAGAGTCTTGGTGGTTCCAAACTTCTTCCATTTAAGAATGATGGAGGCCACTGTGTTCTTTGGGACCTTCAATGCTGCAGAAATGTTTTGGTACCCTTCCCCAGATCTGTGCCTTCGACACAATCCTGTCTCTGAGCTCTACAGACAATTCCTTCGACCTCATGGCTTGGTTTTTGCTCTGACATGCACTGTCAACTGTGGGGCCTTATATAGACAGGTGTGTGCCTTTCCAAATCATGTCCAATCAATTGAATTTAATTTACCACAGGTGGACTCCAATCAAGAGTAGAAACATCTCAAGGATAATCAATGGAAATAGGATGCATCTGAGCTCAATTTTGAGTCACATAGCAAAGGATCTGAATACTTATACATTTGCAATACATTCTAAAACCTTGTTTTTTGCTTGGTCATTATGGGGTATTGTGATGTCATTATGGGGTAGTGTGATGTCATTACGGGGTATTGTGATGTCATTATGGGGTCTTGTGATGTCATTATGGGGTCTTGTGATGTCATTACGGGGTATTGTGATGTCATTATGGGGTCTTGTGATGTCATTACGGGGTCTTGTGATGTCATTATGCGGTCTTGTGATGTCATTATGGGGTATTGTGATGTCATTATGGGGTATTGTGATGTCATTATGGGTTCTTGTGATGTCATTACGGGGTATTGTGATGTCATTACGGGGTATTGTGATGTCATTTTGGGGTCTTGTGTGTAGATTGCTGAGGAATTGTTATAAGGTTGTAATGTAACAAAATGTGGAAAAAGTCAAGGGGTCCGAAGTCACTTTCTATATACAGTACATATATATTTTAATGTTAGAATTTTACTTCCACTTTGACATTGCGGAGTAGTTTTGTGTAGATCGTTGATAAAAAATGAAAATGAAATCCATTTGAATCCCACTTTGTAGCACAACAAAATGTGGAAAAAGTAAAGGGGTGTGAATACCTTGTGAAGGCTGAACACCTACAGTATGCTAAACCCCAGCCAGGCCGACAAAAGGTTATTCATTGGAGAGTGGCAGTAGAACATCCTCGGCCCTTCCTCCCCATACTGTAAGCACTGCACTGTACGCACTGCACTGTAAGCACTGCACTGTCAGCACTGCACTGTAAGCACTGCACTGTACGCACTGCACTGTAAGCACTGTACTGTAAGCACTGCACTGTAAGCACTGCACTGTACGCACTGCACTGTAAGCACTGTACTGTAAGCACTGTACTGTATGCACTGTACTGTAAGCACTGCACTGTAAGCACTGTACTGTAAGCACTGCACTGTAAGCACTGTACTGTAAGCACTGCAGGCACTGCAGGTATTCTGCAGCTAGTTGTGGCTGGACGGGATGTTTGCTGTAGCATGTTGTTATTGAGGCTGTATAGCGGACTACTTCCTGTAAGTTACATACAGTGAATTCGGAAATTATTCAGACCCCTTGACTTTTTCCAGATTTTGTTAAGTTACAGCCTTATACTAAAATGTATTAAACAGTTTCCCCCCCCTCATCAATCTACACACAATACCCCATAATGACATCACAATACCCCATAATGACATCACAATACCCCATAATGACATCACAATACCCCATAATGACAAAGAAAAAACAGTTTTCTTGCCAATTTATTACAGATATAAAACAGAAATATCCTTCCTGTCCTCCTTCCTGTCCTCCTCCCTCAGCCCTGTGGGCCTCCTATGGTTCCTATGGTAACGTACCTCATTGATGGCCGCCTCCCTGCCTGCTTCGCTCTCCAGGACTCTCTGTTTAAGACTGAAGGACTCCCTCCTCGCCTCCTCTTCCTTCACCTCCTCCTGACACACCCTGGCCTGCAGTTCTCCCATTTCCTCCCTCTGTTGGGCAGCCTCCCTCTCTAGGATCTTCACCTGAACAAGGTAGAGATAGAGACTGATTAGAGGCTGAGGCAGAAGAAGAACAACAAGAAGAAGAAGATGAAGCCCCACCTGTCTGCGTAGCTCCTGCATCTCTCTGCGTGCCTGCAGTCGGGATTTCTCCAGCTCTCTCATGGTGCTCCTCAGCTTGGACACTTCCTGCTGCAGGGAGGTCTTACACACCTCCAGGACCATCGCTTTCTGCTCCTTGTCCTTGACGCTACGCCGCAGACTGATGGGCGATATGGAGGCAGAGACAGGGTTATACAGGTAGATTACTGTCAAAACTAATACAAAAATACACTTTCTGCTCCTTGTCCTTGACGCTACGCCGCAGACTGATGGGAGATATGGAGGCAGAGACAGGGTTATACTGGTAGATTACTGTCAAAACTATTACAAAAATACACTTTCTGCTCCTTGTCCTCAATGCTACGCCGCAGACTGATGGGCGATATGGAGGCAGAGACAGGGTTATACAGGTAGATTACTGTCAAAACTATAACAAAAATACACTTTCTGCTCCTTGTCCTCAATGCTACGCCAAAGGCTGACGGAGTAGGAAGCAAATACATGGAGGTAAAAGTACTGTCAAAATATTGAAGAAACGTTTTGTCACATTTCTAATAGTAATGCCTGGGCTGAGTCACAACCCACAATCCCTGTTGTTATATCCGCGGGACTGGTGGGTTTAGGATGTGGCTGAAGGGCAGGGGTGTGGCGGGCGGGTTAAATAAAGAGAAAACAATGCATAAAAAAATTAAGAAATGTATTATTCTTGTCCAATTCATATTTATGGGCCACATTGAGGTTTTACTTTCATTATTTGTATCTGGCGTTAGTGTGCAGACTAAGCCTCAACTTTAGGGCCTAACTGTATCTGGTCTAACTGTATAGAAAAGCAGTCTAATGTAATAGAAGAGAGGACCAGAACAGTAGTCTGTTATGGAAGAGAGGACCAGAACAGTAGTCTGTTATAGAAGAGAGGACCAGAACAGTAGTCTGTTATAGAAGAGAGGACCAGAACAGTAGTCTGTTATAGAAGAGAGGACCAGAACAGTAGTCTGTTGTAGAAGAGAGGACCATAACAGTAGTCTGTTATAGAAGAGAGGACCAGAACAGTAGTCTGTTATAGAAGAGAGGACCAGAACAGTAGTCTGTTCTAGAAGAGAGGACCAAAACAGTAGTCTGATGGTATAGAAGAGAGGACCAGAACAGTAGTCTGTTATAGAAGAGAGGACCAGAACAGTAGTCTGATGGTATAGAAGAGAGGACCAGAACAGTAGTCTGTTATAGAAGAGAGGACCAGAACAGTAGTCTGTTCTAGAAGAGAGGACCAGAACAGTAGTCTGATGGTATAGAAGAGAGGACCATAACAGTAGTCTGTTATAGAAGAGAGGACCATAACAGTAGTCTAATGGTATAGAAGAGAGGACCAGAACAGTAGTCTGTTATAGAAGAGAGGACCAGAACAGTAGTCTGATGGTATAGAAGAGAGGACCAGAACAGTAGTCTAATGTTATAGAAGAGAGGACCAGAACAGTAGTCTGGTGTTGTGGAAGAGAGGACCAGAACAGTAGTCTAATGTTATAGAAGAGAGGACCAGAACAGTAGTCTGTTATAGAAGAGAGGACCAGAACAGTAGTCTGTTATAGAAGAGAGGACCAGAACAGTAGTCTGTTATAGAAGAGAGGACCAGAACAGTAGTCTGTTATAGAAGAGAGGACCAGAACAGTAGTCTGTTATAGAAGAGAGGACCAGAACAGTAGTCTGTTATAGAAGAGAGGACCAGAACAGTAGTCTGTTATAGAAGAGAGGACCAGAACAGTAGTCTGTTATAGAAGAGAGGACCAGAACAGTAGTCTGTTGTAGAAGAGAGGACCAGAACAGTAGTCTGTTGTAGAAGAGAGGACCAGAACAGTAGTCTGTTCTAGAAGAGAGGACCAGAACAGTAGTCTGGTATAGAAGAGAGGACCAGAACAGTAGTCTGTTATAGAAGAGAGGACCAGAACAGTAGTCTAATGTTTGGGAATTTTTTGGTGAAGTGGTACAATTTGACTCGGGAACAGGAGTGTAGAAATATGATTTCTTTCTGCATCTTGAGATAATGAATGCACGGTTAGGGACCGTCTGCAAAGGCGGCGGTGCTGTCTTTATTAGCATCATAAAAGCTGAGGTATAGCTTCACTTCTGGTATTTCAACAACATAAAATATGAACCCAAGACGAACTGAAATCTTATCAAAAACATTTTTGGATCGTTTTAACAGGTTTTAATATCCTTAAAACTGGTCAAACTGATGTAATTTAGAAATGTTTAACTGAAAATCACCCCCCCCCCCTTCCCCCATTCCTTTTTATCCCCGTTATTGCATTTTCTCCCCGGTCCCTAAACGTCTTTGCTGCGTGAGAGAAGCAGAGATGACAAGAGGAAAGAGAAAACCAACGTTATTGATGTGAACCAGATTGAAGCATTCATTCTATCCCTTTATGACATCATTCATTCTATCCCTTTATGACATCATTCATTCTATCCCTTTATGACATCATTCATTCTATCCCTTTATGACATCATTCATTCCATCCCTTTATGACATCATTCATTCTATCCCTTTATGACATCATTCATTCTATCCCTTTATGACATCATTCTGGTGAGGGTTTTTATTAAGTCTTCCAAGAGGGCAGCAATAATGACAAAAGAGATGCTGCACATGTTTAATTATAGAGATATAATTTATAACAAATAGCCTACCAAAATGTCGGAAATGATAAACAGAAACATAGGCCTGTCTAAAAAAAAAAAAAGGCCTGTCAGAAAATCTGTACGCCATCTCTGACTGTACAGAGTATTTTCTATATTAGCGGGTTAGGGTCGGGTGTGTGGCCTTTGGTTTTCACTCTATCACATGGTTGCGGACAGGCGCGGGATTAGAAAACAATCATTTCAAACCAGTTTTGTTTTTAAAACTCCATAGTGTCAACATCATTTCTACTTCGTAAAAAACAAATAAAGCCCTGGACCCATTTACACACATTGTTGGCTGTATAAGATCAGACAGTCCTGTTTTTTGATTGATGAATCAGTAAAGTGCTGCTACCTAATGTTGTCGTTCTCTTGAAAGAGGCTCTCAGCTCCTCGTTGGAGGGTTAGAGTTACGGACTGTACAGTACCTGTTGTCTGTATGGGACAGAGTGACTGTACCTGTTGTCTGTATGGGACAGAGTGGCTGTACCTGTTGTCTGTATGGGACAGAGTGGCTGTACCTGTTGTCTGTATGGGACAGTGAGTGACTGTACCTGTTGTCTGTATGGGACAGAGTGGCTGTACCTGTTGTCTGTATGGAACAGAGTGACTGTACCTGTTGTCTGTATGGGACAGAGTGACTGTACCTGTTGTCTGTATGGGACAGAGTGACTGTATCTGTTGTCTGTATGGGACAGTGAGTGACTGTACCTGTTGTCTGTATGGGACAGTGAGTGGCTGTACCTGTTGTCGGTATGGAACAGAGTGACTGTACCTGTTGTCTGTATGGGACAGAGTGACTGTACCTGTTGTCTGTATGGGACAGAGTGACTGTACCTGTTGTCTGTATGGGACAGAGTGACTGTACCTGTTGTTTGTATGGAACAGAGTGACTGTACCTGTTGTCTGTATGGGACAGAGTGACTGTATCTGTTGTCTGTATGGGACAGAGTGGCTGTATCTGTTGTCTGTATGTGACAGAGTGGCTGTATCTGTTGTCTGTATGAAACAGAGTGACTGTATCTGTTGTCTGTGTGGAACAGAGTGACTGTATCTGTTGTCTGTATGGGACAGTGAGTGGCTGTACCTGTTGTCTGTATGGGACAGTGAGTGGCTGTACCTGTTGTCTGTATGGGACAGAGTGACTGTACCTGTTGTCTGTATGGGACAGAGTGGCTGTACCTGTTGTCTGTATGGGACAGTGAGTGGCTGTATCTGTTGTCTGTATGGAACAGAGTGACTGTACCTGTTGTCTGTATGGGACAGTGAGTGACTGTACCTGTTGTCTGTATGGGACAGAGTGACTGTACCTGTTGTCTGTATGGGACAGAGTGACTGTACCTGTTGTCTGTATGGGACAGTGAGTGACTGTACCTGTTGTCTGTATGGGACAGAGTGACTGTACCTGTTGTCTGTATGGGACAGAGTGACTGTACCTGTTGTCTGTATGGGACGGTGAGTGACTGTACCTGTTGTCTGTATAGGACAGTGAGTGACTGTATCTGTTGTCTGTATGGGACAGAGTGACTGTACCTGTTGTCTGTATGGGACAGTGAGTGACTGTACCTGTTGTCTGTATGGGACAGAGTGGCTGTACCTGTTGTCTGTATGGGACAGAGTGACTGTACCTGTTGTCTGTATGGGACAGTGAGTGACTGTACCTGTTGTCTGTATGGGACAGAGTGACTGTACCTGTTGTCTGTATGGGACAGAGTGACTGTACCTGTTGTCTGTATGGGACAGAGTGACTGTACCTGTTGTCTGTATGGGACAGAGTGACTGTATCTGTTGTCTGTATGGGACAGAGTGACTGTACCTGTTGTCTGTATGGGACAGAGTGACTGTACCTGTTGTCTGTATGGGACAGAGTGACTGTACCTGTTGTCTGTATGGGACAGAGTGACTGTACCTGTTGTCTGTATGGGACAGAGAGTGACTGTACCTGTTGTCTGTATGGGACAGAGTGGCTGTACCTGTTGTCTGTATGGGACAGAGTGACTGTACCTGTTGTCTGTATGGGACGGTGAGTGACTGTACCTGTTGTCTGTATAGGACAGTGAGTGACTGTATCTGTTGTCTGTATGGGACAGAGTGACTGTACCTGTTGTCTGTATGGGACAGTGAGTGACTGTACCTGTTGTCTGTATGGGACAGAGTGGCTGTACCTGTTGTCTGTATGGGACAGAGTGACTGTACCTGTTGTCTGTATGGGACAGTGAGTGACTGTACCTGTTGTCTGTATGGGACAGAGTGACTGTACCTGTTGTCTGTATGGGACAGAGTGACTGTACCTGTTGTCTGTATGGGACAGAGTGACTGTATCTGTTGTCTGTATGGGACAGAGTGACTGTACCTGTTGTCTGTATGGGACAGAGTGACTGTACCTGTTGTCTGTATGGGACAGAGTGACTGTACCTGTTGTCTGTATGGGACAGAGAGTGACTGTACCTGTTGTCTGTATGGGACAGAGTGACTGTACCTGTTGTCTGTATGGGACAGAGTGACTGTACCTGTTGTCTGTATGGGACAGAGTGACTGTATCTGTTGTCTGTATGGGACAGAGTGACTGTACCTGTTGTCTGTATGGGACAGAGTGACTGTACCTGTTGTCTGTATGGGACAGAGTGACTGTACCTGTTGTCTGTATGGGACAGAGTGACTGTATCTGTTGTCTGTATGGGACAGAGTGACTGTACCTGTTGTCTGTATGGGACAGAGTGACTGTACCTGTTGTCTGTATGGGACAGAGTGACTGTACCTGTTGTCTGTATGGAACAGAGTGACTGTACCTGTTGTCTGTATGGGACAGAGTGGCTGTACCTGTTGTCTGTATGGGACAGAGTGACTGTACCTGTTGTTGTCGTTCTCTGCTCTCTTCACTGCAGCTCTGAGCTCCTGGTTGGAGGTGTGGATGGCCTCCTTTTCTCGGATCTCGTCCCCCAGCAGCCTCCTGAGGTCCAGCACCTCCTTCCTCTGGTCGTCCCTCTCTTGAGCCACCTCCATCAGTTCCCTGTGGGCCTCCATCAGCTCTTCCCGCCCTGCATCCCGCACATCCACTGCCTGCTGGAGGTCCCGCCGAAGACCCTCCACCTAGCAGGACCAGGGAAGGGAGATGAGAGCATGAGGAACGAGGAAGTGGGCATGGCGAAGGAGCTCATTGAGGCTTCAAACCAGAGATGAATGCCGGAGCACTCGAACCCAAGAGACCAAGTCAGGGCTTGATTCAATCCGTATAGCAGAAGTCCCGCTTTATAGCGTGATTGCAAAGGCAGTGTTTACTGTGTATGCAGTCTCCGCGAACGCAGAAACATCGTCTCAACATTTTTATTGCACTATAGCGCAGATCTTCTGCGATACGGATTGAATCTAGGCCCAAGACTGCTTCAAATTAACCAGACCGAGGAAGGCAGGACGGGGGGGACGGGGGGGACGGCGGTGGGGGGGGGGGGGGGGGCATGATGTTTACACAGGTCACATGATATGTTTTCTTCTCATCAATTCTAATCCTCTCCCCTTCCAGCCCATCATACTTTATTTCAGGGGAAAAGGGGGGAACGGAGAAGAACCTGGGTTCAAACACTATTCAAAATCATTCATAAACTTTGAGCGTTTGATTTAGTCTGCCTGAAGTGCGAGATGGACATATTGGACTACTGCATTGGTTCCATTGTGCCAGCCCAACCTCGATCAAGCACATCTAAAGTATTGGGAATAATTCAAATACTATTTGAATCCAGGTCTGGAGGGTAGAAGGAGAGCCCTCTGATTGTGGTCCCTCAAGTAGATGAGAGTGAAGCTAGGAGGAACCTGTCCCGTCCCATCGGAGCCTGTCTCTCCCCTACAGCAGGAGAGACAATAAACACTGTCTCAACTGGCTTATTTACACTAGGGGTTAACTCAAACTGTGATTTCATTATATTACCAAGAGCTCTCTATCTCTCTCTCTCTCTCTCCTCTCTCTCTCTCTCTCTCTCTCTCTCTTTCTCTCTCTCTCTCTCTCTCTCTCTCTCTCTCTCTCTCTCTCTCTGTCTCTCTCTCTCTCTCTCTCTCTCTGTCTCTCTCTCTCTCTCTAATTTAAGGCCTTCAATAGCATGGGAAGCATATGTTTACATTGCCAAAGCAAGTGAAATAGATAATAAACAAAAGTGAAATAAACAATAAAAAAATGTAAGGTAAACATTACACTCACAAAAGTTCCAAAAGAATAAAGACATTACAGATGTCATATTATGTGGAAATAGTTAAAGTACAAAAGGGAAAATTAATAAACATAAATATGGGTTGTATTTATGATGGTGTTTGTTCTTCACTGGTTGACCTTTTCTTGTGGCAACAGGTCACACATCTTGCTGCTGTGATGTCACACTGTGGTATTTCACCCAGTAGATATGGGAGTTTATTTCTCTCTCTCTCTCTTTATCTCTCCTCTGTCTTTCTTTCTCCTTTTCTCTCTCTTTCTCTCTCTACCTTCCTTATCTCTCTCCCTCTTTCTGTTCCCCCCCTCTCTCTCTCTCTCTCTCTCTCATCCCTCTCTCTCTCTCTCTCTCTCTCTCTCTCTCTCTCTCTCATGCCCTCACTCTCTCTCTCTCCCTCTCTCTCTCCCCTCTACCCCCCCATTTTGTCCCCTTGTTGTACTTTCTCACTCTGCTCTGACATTGTCAGACATGAGACTCCTGAGCCTGGATTAGTCAAATAATCAAACAAGGGAAGAGCAAGGAGGTTCTGCCATGTCTGACAGTGTGGTTATAGCTCTCTCAGAGACAGTCTGCGTACCAAATGCCACCCTATTAAGTGCACTACTTTTGACTCACACCCTGTATGGGCTCTGGTCCAAAATAGTGCACTATAAACATAAGGGAATAGGCTGCCATTTGAGACGTAGCATCCTGAACACAGGGACCACCAGCACCATACTCCTTCTCTCTCATTCTTCACAGTCTGAATTTACTCCTAGACTCAGATAGAGTGAAGGAGGAGAGACAACACTAGAGTTAAAACAGGCGAACAGCTCAAGATCCAGTTCTAAGCTTCCCACTTAGATAAACAACCTCTTATTTCAAGAGAGACCTGGTTCCTGTTTACTGTTTCCTGTTTCCTGTTGTTTGAATATGAACCACAGTCAGGTCAGGGATATAAAACACTGGAGTGATAGTCAACAAGGTGTTGAGTTTGTGTTAGGAGTAGGAGTGTACTGAATTATAATTCTATTAAAAACATAAAAACATATGTTTTAAGTGAGATAGGCACTGGTCTAAGGCCTAATAAGAAGGGAAATTCATGAGCACCATGATGCCTACTCCACCCATGCTCTACCAAGGTTTTACAGCACCACGATGCCCACTCCACCCATGCTCTACCAAGGTTTTACAGCACCACAATGCCTACTCCACCCATGCTCTACCAAGGTTTCACAGCACCACGATGCCTACTCCACCCATGCTCTACCAAGGTTTTACAGCATCGTGATGCCTTCTCCACCCATGCTCTACCAAGGTTTTACAGCATCATGATGCCTACTCCACCCATGCTCTACCAAGGTTTTACAGCACCACGATGCCTACTCCACCCATGCTCTACCAAGGTTTTACAGCACCACGATGCCTACTCCACCCATGCTCTACCAAGCAGTGATGCTATCAACAGCAGTGATACTATCAACAACAGTGATACTATCAAGGGCATTGATACTATCAACAGCAGTGATACTGACATTTGGTACTTTAACGCACGCACGCATTTATCACTCCTCCCTGCTCCGTTATCAGATAAGTTATGGAAAATGTAAGTTTGAATAGGTAATTGATTAATTAATTAGTGTTAATTGTTCTGAGGGGAGGGGATACCCCTATAAAAGGAGCCTCTCTTTCAGTTCATTGAGAGACATTTTGGATTGAGCTGTGGATGGGGCAGCATTATTTTTAGCTGTCCCATAAGGTATACGTTTGATGGCAGTTGTCATGGGTGTCATAAGGATTGGACCAAGGCGCAGCGGGTAAAGTGCTCATCTTCAACACTTAAACAAAATAAACAAACGACGATAACAGTACCATAAGGCTCCCAGGCTATACAGAAAATAACCACCCACAAAACACAAGTGAAACAAACACAACTAAATATGGCCTCCAATTAGTGACAACGACAACCAGCTGCCTCTAATTGGAGGTCATTGCCAAAAACCCAACATAGAAATAGAAAACTAGATATAAACATAGAAATAGAGAACATAGAACCTAAACCCCAAAAAACACAGAAACACACAAAACAAACACCCCTTGCCACGCCCTGACCAAACTACAATGACAAACAACCCCTTTTACTGGTCAGGACGTGACAGCAGTACTGTTGTTTTTGTTCCGGAATCACTATGTAAATAAACACCCAGAAGCACAGAAAAACTTTTGCGGCTCCGCCATCTTTTTTATTTTGATAGAGGTTAGGTTTTCCAGTTTATCCTTCTGGCCTACTCTACGTGTCACGCTCTGACCTAGGAGAGCTGTGTTTTTCTTGTTTAGTTAGGTCAGGGTGTGATAGGTGGGTGGGCATTCTATGTTTTCGTTTTCTATGTTTTGGCCAGGTATGGTTTCCAATCAGAGGCAGCTGTCTATCGTTGTCTCTGATTGGAGGCCATACTTAGGCAGCCTGTTTTTCATGTGTTGGTGTAGGTAGTTGTTTTCCGTTTTGTCAAGTGTACCTGACGGAACTGTTGGCTGTCGTTTTGTTGTTTTTGGTTAAGTGTTTAATTAAAGAAAAGTATAAGCACTCTACATGCCGCACCTTGGTCCCCTTTATACGACCCCCATTACAGAACTACCCACCATGATTGGATCAAGCGGCGTGCCCAGGCAGAAATGGACACCTGGTCACATAAGGAGTGGACGGAGAGGAGAAACTGGACTTGGGGCCAGGTAATCGAGCAATATCGGAGCCTACCTGGGAAGAACGAGAGGCAGCCCCCCCCAAAAATGTTGGGGGGGCACACGGGTAGTTTGGCTGGGCCAGGGGTGAGGCCTGAGTCAACTCCCCGTGCTTTTTGTGGTGAGCATGTGCCTGCCTCTCGCACTCTCTCTCCAGTGCGCCTCCATAATCCAGTACATCCTGTGCCTGTTCTTCGCACTCTCCCTCCAGTTCGCATCCATAACCCTGTACGGCCGGTGCCTGCTTTGAGCACTCGGTCCTCAGTGCATCTCCCCAGTCCGGTGAGACCTGTTCCAGCTCCACGAATAAAGCCTCCAGTGATAATCGATGGTCCGAAGCCTGTAGAGATGATCCATGGCACTAAGCCTCTAGTGATGATCCATGGCCCGGAGCCTGTAGGGATATTCCATGGCACGAAGCCTGCAGAGGTAATCCTTGCCAAAAAGCCTGGAGGGATTATAAATGGTCCGGAGCCTATAGGGATAAACCATGGCATGAAGCCTGTAGGAATAATCCATGGCCCGGCACCTGTAGAGATAATCCATGGTAAGAAGCCTCCAGTGATGATCCATGGTGCGGAACCAGTAGAGATGATCCATGGCATGGAGCCAGCAGCAACGGTCACTAGTCCGGAACCTATTATGACGCCTCCCAGTCCGGAGCCTCCAGCGACGCTCTTCAGTCCGGAGCCTCCAGCGACGCTCTTCAGTCCGGAGCCTCCAGCGACGCTCCTCAGTCCGGAGTCTCCAGCGACGCTCCCCAATCCGGAGCCTCCAGCGACGCTCCCCAATCCGGAGCCTCCAGCGACGCTCCCCAGTCCGGAGCCTCCAGCGACGGTCTGCAGCCCGGAGCCTCCAGCGGCGGTCTGCAGCCCGGAGCCTTCAGCGGCCGTCTGCAGCCCGGAGCTTTCAGCGGCGGTCTGCAGCCCGGAGCTTTCAGCGGCGGTCTGCAGCCCGGAGCCTTCAGCGGCGGTCTGCAGCCCGGAGCTTTCAGCGGCGGCCTTCAGCTCGGAGCTTTCAGCGGCGGCCTTCAGCTCAGAGTCTTCAGCGGCGGCCTTCAGCTCAGAGTCTTCAGAGGCGGTTGGCGTATCAGAGCCTCCGGCGATGACCCACGGTCTGGTTCCTCCGGACACACAGAAGCGGGGAGATCAGTGGGCGGGGGGAGGTTCTACGCCCGGAGTGTTTAATTAAAGAAAAGTATGAGCACTCTACACGCTGCGCCTTGGTCCCCTTTATACGACCCCTGTTACACTACGTGACAATAACACAGCACTAAAAGTTAAGTAAACATACACAATGACAAATTGCAACAGAGATAATGTAGTAATTTGTATATATTTAATATTAACAGCTGATTTTCAAGAGGGAAGCGAAAAACCAGAAGCCCATTTAAGCCAATATGGAATAAACTGGAAAACACTTCCCTGATCTCTCTTAAAACTTCTTTGGGCTTGGGGGCAGTATTTTGACGTCTGGATGAAAAGCGTGCCCAAAGTAAACTGCCTGTTACTCAGGCCCAGAAGCTAGGATATGCATATAATTGGTAGATTTGGATAGAAAACACTCTAACATTTCTAACACTGTTAAAATAATGTCTGTGAGTATAACATAACTGATATGGCAGGCAAAAACCCAAGGACAAACCATCCAGTAAGAAAAAAAAAAATCAGTCTACCACTGTTTCCAATGGCTGTCATGTTTAATATGAAGGGAAAACTCCCCAGATTGTATTTCCTAGGGCTTCCACTAGATGTCAACAGACTTTAGAAAGAGTTTCAGGCTTGTTTTTGAAAAAATTAGCTAGAATTTGTAGTTTTTCTAAGTGGCTCCCATTTTGGCTGTAGTGTTTCATGCGTGTGGATGAGAGCGCGTTCTTTGTTGTTTATCTCCGGTAAAGACAATAACGATTCTCCGTCTTAAATTTTATCGTTTATTTACATATTAGGGTACCTGAGGTTTGATTATAAATGTTGTTTGACATGTTTGAGAAGTTTATTGGTAACGTTTGGGATTCATTTTGTATGCATTTTGAAGGAGGGAAACCGGTGGATTATTGAATGAAGCGCGCCAGCTAACTGAGTTTTTGGGGATATAAAGAAGGACTTTATCGAACAAAAGGTCCATTTGTGATGTGGCTGGGACCTTTTGGAGTGCCAACAGAAGAAGATCTTCAAAGGTAAGGCATTTATTTTATCGCTATTTCTGACTTTTGTGACGCACCTGCCTGGTTGAGTTTTCTTTTTTTATGCTTTTGTGTGCGGGGCGCTGTCCTCAGATAATTGCATAGTGTGCTTTCGCCATAAAGCCTTTTTGAAATCTGACACAGCGGCTGGATTAACAAGAAGTTAAGCTTTTTTCTGATGTATGACACTTGTATTTTCATGAATGTTAAATATGACTATTTCTGTAATTTGAATTTCGCGCTCTGCAATTTCACCGGATGTTGTCGAGGTGGGTCGCTAGTGGAACGCCTGCACCAGAAAGGTTAAGACAATCGAGCAAGCTCCTGGAAAATACACAAATAATCAACATGTACCCATTTAACTATTTACATGAAAATGTACCTTATAGTTTACTGAAGAAAGGCCTAGCACTACATTACCTGTAAACAAAGGTGAGTTATCACAAAATATACAATTTACAACCAAATTAACATTCATCAGATATAGTCAGCTATAGTGAATACAATTCAGGGATGGCCACAATTGCTCTTGACAAGCTACAGGTTTATACAGACTTTTTTTGTTCAAGCCCAGTTCGTCCACATCTGATTCTACTATTCATGGTCTCGATGAACAGCTGAGGTCTGGATCAACAGCTGAGGTCTGGATGAACAGCGGAGGTCTGGATCAACAGCTGAGGTCTGGATCAACAGCTGAGGTCTGGATCAACAACTGAGGTCTGGATCAACAGCGGAGGTCTGGATCAACAGCGGAGGTCTGGATGAACAGCGGAGGTCTGGATGAACCGCTAAGGTCTGGATGTACAGCTCAGTGGTAGAATCAGGTGTGGGAGCACTGGGCTTGAACAGAAAAGCTTGTATAACGCTCTTGCTGATCAAGAGCAATTTGATAACTCCTTATACAAACACTGCAACAAATGACAGACTGCTGAGAAACACCTGTGAAATACAGTCATTAGCCTCTTGATAAGAATTTAAGCTTTCTGCCAATATCCGATATACTACTGTTCAAAAGTTTGGGGTCACTTAGAAATGTGATTGTTTTTGAAAGAAAAGCAAATTTTTTGTCCATTAAAATAACATAAAATTGATCAGAAATACAGTGTAGACATTGTTAATGTTGTAAATAACTAGCTGGAAACGGTAGATTTTTAATTGTATATCTACATAGGCGTATAGAGGCTCATTATCAGCAACCATCACTCCTGTATTCCAATGGCACGTTGTGTTAGCTAATCCAAGTTTATCATTTTAAAAGGCTAATTGATCATTAGAAAACCCTTTTGCAATTATGTCAGCACAGCAGAACTGTTGTTCTGATTAAAGAAGCAATAAAACTGGCCTTCTTTAGACAAGTTGAGTATCTGGAGCATCAGCATTTGTGGGTTCGGTTACAGGCTCAAAATGGCCGGAAACAAAGAACTTTCTTCTGAAACTCGTCAGTCTATTCTTGTTCTGAGAAATGATGGCTATTCCATGCGAGAAGTTGCCAAGAAACTGAAGATCTCGTACAACGCTGTGTACTACTCCCTTCACAGAATAGCGCAAATTGGCTCTAACCAGAATAGAAAGAGGAGTGGGAGGCCCCGGTGCACGACTGAGCAAGAGGACAAGTACATTAGAGTGTCTAGTTTGAGAAACAGACGCCTCACAAGTCCTCAACTGGCAGCTTCATTAAATAGTACCCGCAAAACACCAGTCTCAACGTCAACAGTGAAGAGGCGACTCCGGGATGCTGGCCTTCTAGTTTTATTGCTTCGTTAATCAGAACAACAGTTTTCAGCTGTGCTAACATAATTGCAAAAAGGTTTTCTAATGATCAATTCGCCTTTTAAAATGATAAACTTGGATTAACTAACACAACGTGCCATTGGAATACAGGAGTGATGGTTGCTGATAATGGGGCTCTGTACGCCTATGTAGATAAACCATAAATAATCAGCCGTTTCCAGCTACAATAGTCATTTACAACATTAACAATGTCTACACTGTATTTCTGAATTATTTTATTTTATTTTAATGGACAAAAAATGTTAGCTTTTCTTTCAAAAACAAGGACATTTCTAAGTGACCCCAAACTTTTGAACGGTAGTGCATGTCTATGTCCTGGGAAATGTTCAAGTTACTGACAACCTCATGCTAATCACATTAGCCTACGTTAGCTCAACCGTCCCGTGGGGAGGAGGGGGGGGGGACACAGCGATCCTAAAGAACTGTTAAACAAGTACAAAACTCTTAAGAAAAATTGTAGACATATTTACACGTCTGAAATTGGATAGGTGCTCTAAATCCCTGAATCCAAAGCTTCAGATACAAATGTCCTAAGTAATGTTGTGCACAGTTGTTCGAGTCCAGTAAAAGAACACTTATGTCCTCATTTAAAAACGGCAGTATAAATATGAAAACCGGTGGGAGAACTCACAGATGTGGAACGGAACATAAATGTGAAGTATTGATAGTGTGTAGTACCATGTGTACTGCGTTCATTTGAATTGGCAAGAAGTTGTTTGTCAGTTCCACATGGGCCCAGCTTGCATTTCTCCGTGACAGGCGAAATTCCCACAATCCACCACTCTGCCATAAAGCACTGTGTCCCTGGGCTGTCTCCGTAAGGATGGCGTTGCATCTCACGGATGAGGGCAATGACCTCTTTCTTCCTTGAGAGTCTGAGTGCTGGTCTCTTCTCCGTTCTAGCAAGACACACGCAATAGTACACACCACCACTCTCACTGCCACTTGCCTGCCACTCCACCAACACAAAGGCTCCACCAAGAGCCACCTGATAAATGGATATAAGCACTGAGACTCTCTGGTTACCTAGGCAAGTTCCCTAGGTAACCAGAGAGTGAGAGAGGGAAGGACTGCTAACTAGTGTACGTCCCAAATGGTGAACTGGTGAAAACTATTTCCTAGTGTACTATTCTGATCAGGGTCTATTTCCTAGTGTACTATTGTGATCAGGGCCTATTTCCTAGTGTACTATTGTGATCAGGGTCTATTTCCTAGTGTACTATTGTGATCAGGGCCTATTTCCTAGTGTACTATTGTGATCAGGGTCTACACAGCTCTGGTGAAAAGTAGTGACCTATACAGGGAATAGGGTGGCATTTAAGACTGCTGACCTTCTGTCTTAAGGAGGAAACCGGACAGCCTCTCCCTCACCTCTCCCTCACCCCTCCCTCACCTCTCCCTCACCCCTCCCTCACCTCTCCCTCACCCCACTCCTCACCTCTCCCTCACCCCACTCCTCACCCCTCCCTCCCTCCCTCACCTCTCCCTCACCCCTCCCTCCCTCACCCCACACCTCACCTCTCCCTCACCCCACTCCTCACCTCTCCCTCACCCCACTCCTCACCTCTCCCTCACCTCTCCCTCACCCCACTCCTCACCTCCCCCTCACCCCACTCCTCACCCCTCCCTCACCCCACTCCTCACCTCTCCCTCACCCCACTCCTGACCTCTCCCTCACCCCACTCCTCACCTCTCCCTCACCCCACTCCTCACATCTCCCCTACCCCTCCCTCACCCCACTCCTCACCTCTCCCTCACCCCTCTCCTCACCTCTCCCTCACCCCTCTCCTCACCCCTCCCTCCCTCCCTCACCCCACTCCTAACCCCTCCCACACCAACACTCCTCATTCTCCCTCACCCTCCTCACCCCTCACACAACCCCACTTCTCACCCCACCCTCACCCCTCTATCTAGTCACAGTACTATCATCTATCTAGTCACAGTACTATCATCTATCTAGTCACAGTACTATCATCTATCTAGTCACAGTATTATCATCTATCTAGTCACAGTACTATCATCTATCTAGTCACAGTACTATCATCTATCTAGTCACAGTACTATCATCTATCTAGTCACAGTACTATCATCTATCTCGTCACAGCCATCTATCTAGTCACAGTACTATCATCTATCTCGTCACAGTACTATCATCTATCTAGTCACAGCCATCTATCTAGTCACAGTACTATCATCTATCTAGTCACAGTACTATCATCTATCTAGTCACAGTACTATCATCTATCTAGTCACAGTACTATCATCTATCTAGTCACAGCCATCTATCTAGTCACAGTACTATCATCTATCTAGTCACAGTACTATCATCTATCTAGTCACAGTACTATTATCTATCTAGTCACAGTACTATCATCTATCTAGACACAGTACTATCATCTATCTAGTCACAGCCATCTATCTAGTCACAGTACTATCATATAGGAGATGGTGAGGCAAAGAGAAGAGGGTGAGTGAGGGAGGGTGAGGCAGAGAGGAGAGGGTGAGGCAGGGAGGGAGGAGAGGGTGAGGCAGAGAGGGAGGTGATGGAGGGAGAGGGAGCGAGGAGAGTGTTAAGGAGGGAGGAAAGGGTGAGGGAGGGAGGGAGGAGAGAGTGAGGGAGGAGAGAGTGAAGGAGGGAGGAGAGGGTTAAGGAGGGAGAAGAGAGGGAGGGAGGGAGGGAGGGAGGGAGGGAGGGAGGGAGGGAGGGAGGGAGGGAGGGAGGGAGGGAGGGAGGGAGGGAGGGAGGGAGGAGAGAGTGAGGGAGGCAGGGAGGAGAGGGTGAGGGAGGGAGGGAGGAGAGGGTGAGGGAGGGAGAGGGAGCGAGGAGAGTGTTAAGGAGGGAGGAAAGGATGAGGGAGGGAGTGAGGGAGGAGAGAGTGAAGGAGGGAGGAGAGGGTTAAGGAGCGAGGAGAGAGGGAGGGAGGAGAGAGTGAAGAGAGGGTTAAGGAGGGAGGACAGAAGGAGGGAGGGAGGGAGGGAGAGAGGAGAGAGTGAGTGAGGGAGGGAGGAGAGAGTGAGGGAGGGAGGGAGGAGAGGGTGAGGGTGGGAGGAAAGAGTGAAGGAGGGAGGAGAAGGTGAGGGAGGGGAGAGGGAGGGAGGAGAGAGTGAAGGAGGGAGGGAGAGGGAGGGAGGAGATAGTGAAGGAGGGAGGGAGAGGGAGGGAGGAGAGAGTGAAGGAGGGAGGAGAGAGGGAGGGAGGAGAGAGTGAAGGAGGGAGGGAGAGGGAGGGAGGAGAGAGTGAAGGAGGGAGGGAGAGGGAGGGAGGAGAGAGTGAAGGAGGGAGGAGAGAGGGAGGGAGGAGAGAGTGAAGGAGGGAGGGAGGAGGGAGGGAGGAGAGAGTGAAGGAGGGAGGGAGAGGGAGGGAGGAGAGAGTGAAGGAGGGAGGAGAGAGGGAGGGAGGAGAGAGTGAAGGAGGGAGTTTCTTCTTTTCACATGGTTGTAGAATAACTAGAAGGAGAACACTTTTTTTGTCCATTCAGTCGCAGGGAAACAGAAATGTGTTCTGCTTCATTCCAACCCCTCTGGAGAACAAACACACACACAGAGGTTGGAGAGAGACAAGCAGTGGTAGCAGTAGTAGTAAAGATGGAGTGTCCCCTCACCTCAGTGCATGATTGATTAATTGATTAATTGATTTGAAAGGTCACTCACCTCATGTCGTGCTGTTCCTCTCTGCTGGTTGAGCTCTCTGACCTGCTCAGTCAGACTCTTCTCTGATGACTCATGGGAACTCAGAGACTCCTCGAAGCGAGAACGCAGGGACTGCAGCTCACACTGAAGACCTGATATAGTGTCCTAAAGAGATAGACGGAGAGAGGAAGGGAGGGGGGACTTGAGAAATTAAGAGATCAAGGGGTCAAGAGATCGATTTAAATATTTGTTTAAAAGATAGAGAGGAAAGAGCATATGACAGTCTTAACAATGTTTTAACAAGATATTTATTTCAAAAGTTGTTTCATTTTTCAATTTTGAATTAAAATCACTTCCAATTGACCCCAACCATCATGGTTCCCTACCTTGTCCTGTTCGTGAAGACTCAGAGCATCTCTCCTGCCTCTCTCCATCTCCAGCCCTGCTGTCTCCAGATCCTGCTGTAGGCCTGCCAGCCTCTCTGTCAGGGTTGCCTTCTCCCCCTCCTTCTGGGACAGAGCCTGGGCCATGGAAATAGAGTTACATTTACATTATTTAGCAGTGGTGTAAAGTACTTAAGTAAAAAATACTTGAAAGTACTACTTAAGTCGTTTTTTGGGGTATCTGTATTTTACTTTAATATTTATATTTTTGGCTACTTTTACTTCACTACATTCCTAAAGAAAAGTATGTACTTTTTACTCCGTACATTTTCCCTGACACCCAAAAGTACTTGTTACATATTGAATGCTAAGCAGGACAGAAAAATGGTCCGATTCACACACTTATCAAGAGAACATCCTTGGTCATCCCTACTGGCTCTGATCTGGAGGACTCACTAAACAGAGAACATCCTTGGTCATCCCTACTGCCTCTGATCTGGAGGACTCACTAAACAGAGAACATCCCTGGTCATCCCTACTGCCTCTGATCTGGAGGACTCACTAAACACAAATGCTTCATTGTAAATGATGTCTGAGTGTTGGAGCGTGCCACTGATTATCCGTACATTAACAAAAAAAAAAGAAAATGGTGCCGTCTGCTTTGCATAATACACTGCTCAAAAAAATAAAGGGAACACTTAAACAACACA
Organism: Salmo trutta; assembly: GCF_901001165.1. Classification (NCBI taxonomy): domain Eukaryota; kingdom Metazoa; phylum Chordata; class Actinopteri; order Salmoniformes; family Salmonidae; genus Salmo; species Salmo trutta. The sequence continues at coordinate 3,723,279 of NC_042973.1, forward strand.
TCCTAGATCTGAATGAATGAAATAATCTTATTAAATACTTTTATCTTTACATAGTTGAATGTGCTGACAACAAAATCACACAAAAATAATCAATGGAAATCCAATTTATCAACCCATGGAGGTCTGGATTTGGAGTCACACTCAAAATTAAAGTGGAAAACCACACTACAGGCTGATCCAACTTTGATGTAATGTCCTTAAAACAAGTCAAAATGAGGCTCAGTAGTGTGTGTGGCCTCCACGTGCCTGTATGACCTCCCTACAACGCCTGGGCATGCTCCTGATGAGGTGGCGGATGGTCTCCTGAGGGATCTCCTCCCAGACCTGGACTAAAGCATCCGCCAACTCCTGGACAGTCTGTGGTGCAACGTGGCGTTGGTGGATGGAGCGAGACATGATGTCCCAGATGTGCTCAATTGGATTCAGGTCTGGGGAACGGGCGGGCCAGTCCATAGCATCAATGCCTTCCTCTTGCAGGAACTGCTGACACACTCCAGCCACATGAGGTCTAGCATTGTCTTGCATTAGGAGGAACCCAGGGCCAACCGCACCAGCATATGGTCTCACAAGGGATCTGAGGATCTCATCTCGGTACCTAATGGCAGTCAGGCTACCTCTGGCGAGCACATGGAGGGCTGTGCGGCCCCCCAAAGAAATGCCACCGCACACCATGACTGACCCACCGCCAAACCGGTCATGCTGGAGGATGTTGCAGGCAGCAGAACGTTCTCCACGTCGTCTCCAGACTCTGTCACGTCTGTCACACGTGCTCAGTGTGAACCTGCTTTCATCTGTGAAGAGCACAGGGCGCCAGTGGCGAATTTGCCAATCTTGGTGTTCTCTGGCAAATGCCAAACGTCCTGCACGGTCTTGGGCTGTAAGCACAACCCCCACCTGTGGACGTCGGGCCCTCATACCACCCTCATGGAGTCTGTTTCTGACCGTTTGAGCAGACACATGCACATTTGTGGCCTGCTGGAGGTCATTTTGCAGGGCTCTGGCAGTGCTCCTCCTTGCACAAAGGCGGAGGTAGCGGTCCTGCTGCTGGGTTGTTGCCCTCCTACGGCCTCCTCCACGTCTCCTGATGTACTGGCCTGTCTCCTGGTAGCGCCTCCATGCTCTGGACACTACGCTGACAGACACAGCAAACCTTCTTGCCACAGCTCGCATTGATGTGCCATCCTGGATGAGCTGCACTACCTGAGCCACTGAGAAGTGGTCTGTGGTCACCACCTGCAGACCCACTCCTTTATTGGGGGTGTCTTGCTAATTGCCTATAATTTCCACCTGTTGTCTATTCCATTTGCACAACAGCATGTGAAATGTATTGTCAATCAGTGTTGCTTCCTAAGTGGACAGTTTGATTTCACAGAAGTGTGATTGACTTGGAGTTACATTGTGTTGTTTAAGTGTTCCCTTTATTTTTTTGAGCAGTATATAAGGAATTTGAAATTATTTATATTTTTAACTTTTGATACTTAAGTATATTTAAAACCAAATACTTTTACACATTTACAAAACACCCTAGCAACACCAGGGCTACATGATGGGAATAGCTCTCGCTGTTTCCCCTGCCTTGCACGCACACACACACACACACACACACACACACACACACACACACACACAGACACACACACACGCACCTACCTGTTGTTTTGCGCTCTCGGCCTGCAGCAGGCTATTGTTGCAGACCTGTTGTAGCCTGACCATCTCTTCCTGCAGCTGCTGCAGCTCAGCCTGGCTCTGTAAACGCTGCTGCTCACAGTGTGACCGGAGCTGGGTCTCTGCACTCTCCCTCTGCAGGGTCAGGTCCACACACTGCTGTTCCTGTACATGACACGCACGCACACGCACGCACACGCACGCGCGCATGCACACACGCACGCACACACGCACGCACACGCGCACGCACACACGCACGCACACACACACACACACAATTGATTTGTTATGAATGAATGAACGGCAAAAATAAGGACAACATTTACAGATTGTCTGATGAGCATTTATGCAATGATCAGTCAGTTATGTACTGTACTGAAGAGATCAGTCAGTTATGTACTGTACTATAGAGATAAGTCAGTTATGTCGGGGCGGCAGGTTGCCCAGTGGTTAGAAGTGGCAGGTAGCCTAGTGGTTAGAAGTGGCAGGTTGCCTAGTGGTTAGCGCGTTGGGCCAGTAACTGAAAGGTTGCTGGATTGAATCCCCGAGGTGACAAGTTAAAAATCTGTCGTTCTGCCCCCTGAACAAGGCAGTTAACCCACTGTTCCCCGGTAGGCCGTCATTGTAAAATAAGAATTTGTTCATAACTGACTTGCCTAGTTTAAATAAAGGTTAAATAAAACATGTAAATGTATTGTAAGAGGAGTTTGATGGCGTTAACAGAACTGTTCCTCTCTAACAGCCCAGCTGTACTTTACCTTCTCATTGTGTTCCTGCTCCAGTTGTTCTCTGTGACTGTGTTCTCTGGCGCTGAGGGCTTTCTGGTGGTTCCTCTCTGTCTGAGCCAGCTTGGTTTCCAGTACCTCTCTCTCCTGCCCCGCCCGGGACACCTGCAGCTCAACCTCCGCCTTTAAACGGGCCACTTCGCCTGTACAGACACACAGCTTCACATCAATCTGTCATTTTACACTGATATTTATTTATAATGGATAATTCGCAACGCGGTCCTTTGAGCCGGAACTCAATGCATTCATGATTACCGCCATCTTTCAAACAAACAAAAAAAAATCATGAATTAGCAGAAAGGTTTCTCTCCTCCTCATCAGTGTCTATCAGAGCGGTGGCATGGTGTCCTCAGGTGTTATGGGTACCAAGCTGGTGTGACACCTACTCCCGATGCCTGCTGCACTGCTGCTTGGATCGTCTGCCCTGGCTTCTCTCCCCTTATCCGATACAGGTACCCCTGCCACACTCCCCCCTCTCTCCCGAGCTTCCGCTCGCCTCCATCACACACTCACTGTTGGGGCGAGTGACTCTGAACTTACAACGGCTAGCCCCAAGTGTGGCGTGGGTACCTGTACCAGATAAGGGGCGAGAGGCCAGTGACTCTTTGAACTTAGCCCCAAGTCGTTATTGTTTTTGTTATTGTACTTTATGCTATTTGCCTCATGACTCCTGCATGCTTTGTTGACTATGAACTTGCTCATATTCCCAACCGTGGGACAGACTATGTTTGTTCCTGACACTCATGACTCTTGACTCTCTATTGGTTACACAGCCTCCCATCCTATTCTAACCACCTCTCGTGGGCTTTGTATTCATAACAAAAAAAAAGAGTATCAGAGTTCTCCCTGTCTTCTGCCGTGCCCTGATTGTATTACTGCTGATGGTATCTGGAAATGTGCATGTACACCCTGGCCCATCTACTGTTGCTAGCCCCAATTCTGACTTGTTCTCTGATATCTGTTTCACTGATTTCTGCTCTCCTAAAAGCCTGGGTTTTCTGCACATTTTAACACTAAAAGCTTATTACCTAAAATGGACCAATTGAAAGTGTGGATTCACAGCTCCAATCCAGATGTGTTGGTCATTACTGAGACGTGGTTAAGGAAGAGTGTTTTGAATACTGATGTTATCCTTTCTGGTTATAACCTGTTTCAGCAAGACAGATCTTCCAAAGGTGGTGGAGTGGCAATCTTTACCAAGGATCACCTTCAGTGCTCAGTTGTCTCCACCGAGTCTGTCCCCCAAACAATTTGATTTGCTGGTTTTAAGCATTAAACTTTCAAATAGCTCTTTGTTGACTGTTGCTACTAAGTCTGAATTTGTCCTGCTAGGTGACCTAAACTGGGACATGCTTATACTACCTGACCAAGTCCTATAGCAATGGGACTCCCTAAATCTTTCTCAGAAAATTACCAATCCCACAAGGTATGACTCCAAACACCCAGAAAAGGCTACTCTCCTCGATGTTATCCTCACAAATAATCCTGATAGGTATCAGTCTGGTGTTTTCTGTAATGACCTTAGTGATCACTGTTTTACAGCCTGTGTTCATAATGGCTGCTCAGTGAAACGACCTGTCCTGATTTGTCATAGACGCATGCTAAAAAACTTGAAAGAGCAAGCCTTCCTTCATGAACTGGCCTCTGTAAACTGGTATAGAATCAGCCTGATCCCCTGTCAAAGGTCAAAGATGCTTGGACCTTATTTTTTTGATATTTTTAGTAGTTTTGATAACAAACACACCCCAATAAAGAACATTTGAATAAAAAAACAGGTTCAGCCCCTGGTTCAACCGTGATCTGGCAGAGTTACTGCGCCTCAAGAATTCCATTTGGCAAAAGGCTCGGCACACACATACTCAGGCTGACTGGCTCTCGTTCAGGCAAATGAGAAATAAGTGCACTCAGGCTATTCGGAAGGCCAAAGTTAGTTACTTTAAGGAGCAGTTCTCTCTCTGTGAGTCTAACCCCAAGATGTTCTGGAAAACGGTTAAAGACCTGGAGAATAAACCCTCCTCCTCACAGCTGCCCATGTCCCTTAATGTTGATGATGTGGTTGTTACTGACAAGAAGCACATGGCTGAGCTCTTTAAATCACCACTTCATTAAGTCAGGATTCCGATTTGACTCAGCCATGCCTCCTTGCCTGTCCGACTATCCCCGATGCTCCTCCCTCTTTTCCCCCCCTGCCACGCTACAAAGTTTCTCCCTGCAGGCGGTCACTGAGTCCGAGGTGCTAAAGGAGCTCCTTAAACTTGACCCCATAAAAAACATCTGGGCCAGGTTAACCTGTCTCTCCTCTCTGGGGAGGTTCCCATTGCTTGGAAGGCAGACACGGTGCATCCTTTATATAAAGGGAGAGATCAAGCTGATCCTAACTGTTATAGGCCTATTTCTATGTTTTTCCTTTGAGAAATGAACAAGTAGTGCTATTCATTGTAAGTGTCACTCCAGGTGGACTCTACTGTTTTGGTGCGCGTGAACTGAAGCGCGCTACATGTTGTTTTTATCCGGTATTAGAAACAGTTTATTCCGTCTCCAATTTTATTGATTATTTACGTTTTAGGGTACCTGAGGATGGATTAGGAACGTTGTTTGAAATGTTTGGACCAAGTTTACAGGTAACTTATTAGATACTTTGTATCTTATTAGATACTTTGGGCGTGTTGAAACCGGTGTATTCTGAATCAAACGTGCCAAATAAATGGTCATTTTTTGGGACATAAAGAAGGACATTATCGAACAAAAGGACCATTTGTGATGTTTCTGGGACATTTTGGAGTGCTAACAGAAGAAGATCTTCAAAGGTAAGGCATTCATTATATCGCTATTTCTAACTTTTATGGCGCACCTGTCTGGTTGAAATATGATTTTCATGTGTTTGTATGCGGGGCGCTGTCCTCAGATAATCGTATGGTCTGCTTTCTCCGTAAAGCCTTTTTGAAATCTGACACAGCGGCTGGATTAAGCGAGCCTCCATCTTTAGCGTGAGTGAAGTGAGATCGGACAAAATGAAAGTAGGAATATTTGAAGTAGTTCTCATACAAACTTTAGAAGTCCGAACTCTTTCTAAAAAAAAAACATGTCGCTGTCGTATAACATTTATTTTTATTGCATATTTTCTGTATTGATCACAGTCCCATCAGGTAGCCTGATTTCTGATGTGTCCATGTAAACAGGATTATTATGTTACTCGTTCTTCTTCCAAAGCATGTCAACGTGGTTTGGAGCGAGCAGTCGCACTACGCTTCACTCCACAGGTAATATTACACTTCACTACATTACAACGGTTTGATTTGTTTGATCCGAGCAATTCTTTTCTTTTCTTAGCTAGCTACATAGCCGTCTTTGTATCAAAGATAATCGTGTAGCTTAGAGTAATTATCGAAGTTAGCTATCTTCGTCCTCCTAACGTAGTCATCACTGCTAGCTAGCTAGTCAACACTGCTAGCTAGCCAACCAGCCAACTTCCACCGACTAGCTGCACTATCTATTACATTACAACGGAACGACTTGACTAGTGTAGTGTTAGTGAGCCAGCTACTTAGTTGTCTTTGCATCTAAGATAATTGTGTAGTTTAGAGTAATTATTAGTAAGTAGCCAGCCGCGACGCCAGACGTAGTCAACACACCTAGTCATCATTAATCCACTGCTAGCTAGCTAGCCAACCGTTACCGACTAGCAGCGCTGTAGATACCAATACTTTTACAACGGAACGATTTGACTAGTGCAGTGTTGGCTAGCTAGCTACATAGTTGTCTTTGTCATAGCTTGATAATTGTGTAGTTTAGTAACTACCGAGGTTAGCTAGCCAGCTATTGCCGTCCCCCGCGACGCCATTTTTCCTAACCCAGCCAACTAGTAACACTGTAGAAACTAAAATACATTACAAAGGAACGTCTTGATTAGTGTTATGTTAGCTAGCTACAAAGTTGCTTTTGTATCATGACAAGGTGTAGTACTGAAACTATCGAGGTCACCTAGCCAGCTACACGGTCAAACAAAGTCAACAACGCAGCCACTGCTAGCTAGCCTACTCCACCAGCCAGCAGTACTGTATCATTTTCGTCATTTCAGTCAATAGATTTTCTGCAACGTAAGCTTAACTTTCTGAACATTCGAGACGTGTAGTCCACTTGTCATTCCAATCTCCTTTGCATTAGCGTAGCCTCTTCTGTAGCTTGTCAACTATGTGTCTGTCGATCCCGGTTCTCTCCACTCTGCACAGGCCATACAAACGCTTCACACCGCGTGGCCGCTGCCACTCTAACCTGGTGGTCCCAGCGCGCACAACCCACGTGGAGTTCCAGGTCTCCGGCAGCCTCTGGAACTGCCGGTCTGCGGCCAACAAGGCTGAGTTCATCTCAGCCTATGCTACCCTCCAGTCCCTAGACTTCCTGGCGCTGACGGAAACATGGATCACCACAGATAACACTGCTACTCCTACTGCTCTCTCCTCGTCTGGCCACGTGTTCTCGCATACCCCTAGAGCATCGAGCCAGCATCCTTGACCGTGGTGGCACTGGAATCCTCATCTCTCCCAAGTGGACATTCTCTCTTTCTCCCCTGACCCATCTGTCTATCTCCTCATTTGAATTCCATGCTGTCACAGTTACCAGCCCTTTCAAGCTTAACATCCTCATCATTTATCGCCCTCCAGGTTCCCTTGGAGAGTTCATCAATGAGCTTGACGCCTTGATAAGTTCCTTCCCTGAGGATGGCTCACCTTTCACAGTTCTGGGTGACTTTAACCTCCCCACGTCTACCTTCGACTCATTCCTCTCTGCCTCCTTCTTTCCACTCCTCTCCTCTTTTGACCTCACCCTCTCACCTTCCCCCCCTACTCACAAGGCAGGCAATACGCTTGACCTCATCTTTACTAGATGCTGTTCTTCCACTAATCTCATTGCAACTCCTCTCCAAGTCTCCGACCACTACCTTGTATCCTTTTCCCTCTCGCTCTCATCAAAAACTTCTCACTCTGCCCCTACTCGGATGGTATTGCGCCGTCCCAACCTTCGCTCTCTCTCTCCTGCTACTCTCTCCTCTTCCATCCTATCATCTCTTCCCTCTGCTCAAACCTTCTCCAACCTATCTCCTGATTTTGCCTCCTCAACCCTCCTCTCCTCCCTCTCTGCATCCTTTGATTTTCTCTGTCCCCTATCCTCCAGGCCGGCTCGGTCCTCCCCTCCTGCTCCGTGGCTCGACGACTCACTGCGAGCTCACAGAACAGGGCTCCGGGCAGCCGAGCGGAAATGGAGGAAAACTCGCCTCCCTGCGGACCTCGCATCCTTTCACTCCCTCCTCTCTACATTTTCCTCTTCTGTCTCTGCTGCTAAAGCCACTTTCTACCACTCTAAATTCCAAGCATCTGCCTCTAACCCTAGGAAGCTTTTTGCTACCTTCTCCTCCCTCCTGAATCCTCCTCCCCCTCCCCCCCCCCCTCCTCCCTCACTGCGGATGACTTCGTCAACCATTTTGAAAAGAAGGTTGACGACATCCGATCCTCGTTTGCTAAGTCAAGCGACACCGCTGGTCCTGCTCACACTGCCCTACCCTGTGCTTTGACCTCTTTCTCCCCTCTCTCTCCAGATGAAATCTCGCGTCTTGTGACGGCCGGCCGCCCAACAACCTGCCCACTTGACCCTATCCCCTCCTCTCTTCTCCAGACCATTTCCGGAGACCTTCTCCCCTACCTCACCTCGCTCATCAACTCATCCTTGACCGCTGGCTACGTCCCTTCCGTCTTCAAGAGAGCGAGAGTTGCACCCCTTCTGAAAAAACCTACACTCGATCCCTCCGATGTCAACAACTACAGACCAGTATCCCTTCTTTCTTTTCTCTCCAAAACTCTTGAACGTGCCGTCCTTGGCCAGCTCTCCTGCTATCTCTCTCAGAACGACCTTCTTGATCCTAATCAGTCAGGTTTCAAGACTGGGCATTCAACTGAGACTGCTCTTCTCTGTGTCACGGAGGCTCTCCGCACTGCTAAAGCTAACTCTCTCTCCTCTGCTCTCATCCTTCTAGACCTATCTGCTGCCTTTGATACTGTAAACCATCAGATCCTCCTCTCCACCCTCTCCGAGCTGGGCATCTCCGGCGCGGCCCACGCTTGGATTGCGTCCTACCTGACAGGTCGCTCCTACCAGGTGGCGTGGCGAGAAGCTGTCTCCGCACCACGTGCTCTCACCACTGGTGTCCCCCAGGGCTCTGTTCTAGGCCCTCTCCTATTCTCGCTATACACCAAGTCACTTGGCTCTGTCATATCCTCACACGGTCTCTCCTATCATTGCTATGCAGACGACACACAATTAATCTTCTCCTTTCCCCCTTCTGACAACCAGGTGGCGAATCGCATCTCTGCATGTCTGGCAGACATATCAGTGTGGATGAAGGATCACCACCTCAAGCTGAACCTCGGCAAGACGGAGCTGCTCTTCCTCCCGGGGAAGGACTGCCCGTTCCATGATCTCGCCATCACGGTTGACAACTCCCTTGTGTCCTCCTCCCAGAGTGCTAAGAACCTTGGCGTGATCCTGGACAACACCCTGTCGTTCTCCACTAACATCAAGGCGGGTGACCCGATCCTGTAGGTTCATGCTCTACAACATTCGCAGAGTACGACCCTGCCTCACACAGGAAGCGGCGCAGGTCCTAATCCAGGCACTTGTCATCTCCCGTCTGGATTACTGCAACTCGCTGTTGGCTGGGCTCCCTGCCTGTGCCATCAAACCCCTACAACTCATCCAGAACGCCGCAGCCCGTCTGGTGTTCAACCTTCCCAAGTTCTCTCACGTCACCCCGCTCCTCCGCTCTCTCCACTGGCTTCCAGTTGAAGCTCGCATCCGCTACAAGACCATGGTGCTTGCCTACGGAGCTGTGAGGGGAACGGCACCTCCGTACCTTCAGGCTCTGATCAGGCCCTACACCCAAACAAGGGCACTGCGTTCATCCACCTCTGGCCTGCTCGCCTCCCTACCTCTGAGGAAGCACAGTTCCCGCTCAGCCCAGTCAAAACTGTTCGCCGCTCTGGCACCCCAATGGTGGAACAATCTCCCTCACGATGCCAGGACAGCGGAGTCAATCACCACCTTCCGGAGACACCTGAAACCCCACCTCTTTAAGGAATACCTGGGATAGGATAAAGTAATCCTTCTAACCCCCCCTTTAAAGGATTTAGATGCACTATTGTAAAGTGTTTGTTCTACTGGATATTATAGGTGAATGCACCAATTTGTAAGTCGCTCTGGATAAGAGCGTCTGCTAAATGACTTAAATGAAAAATAAAAATTAACAAGAAGTTAAGCTTTATTTTGATGTATTATTTGATGTATATTGTCGTGAATGTTGAATATTGATATTCCTGTAGTTTGAATTTGGCGCGCTGCCATTTCATTGGATGTTGTCAAATCGATCCTGCTAAAGGGATTGGCGCGTGAAGGGATCCATATTAAACGCTCTACAACAAAGCTTTCTTAGTGTCCAACAAGCTTTCTCTTCCTTTAACTGACTTGGCCTATTTAAAGAAAGGTTCAATTAAAAAAATATATTAAAAAAAAGTGCTCTGGTGTGGTGTCCTCTGGTGTGACAGCTCAAAGACATATTATTTTATAGGCTATGCTGTAGGGGTCGCGTGTACAGTCTGGCAGTGTCAATGATCTAAAGGCTTCCATGTGACAACCTGTTTAATCTGATGCTGTGCATGTTGTGGATTTTGTGGAATTGGGATTTTATTTAACATTTTCCCAGATCTTGTCATTCCATTTTTTTCTGGAAAAGTTAAGAGTGTTGCCAGGACAATCCCGGGTTCCTGGTTACCCATGTTAATCCCTAGTTAATCCCTAGTTAATCCCATGTTAATCCCTAGTTAATCCCATGTTTATCCCTAGTTAATCTGGTGTGGATTGGTGTGGTGTGGAGTGGATTGGTGTGGTGTGGATTGGTGTGGTGTGGAGTGGATTGGTGTGGTGTGGAGTGGATTGGTGTGGTGTGTATTGGTGTGGTGTGGAGTGGAGTGGATTGGTGTGGTGTGGATTGGTGTGGTGTGGATTGGTGTGGTGTGGATTGGTGTGGTGTGGTGTGGATTAGTGTGGATTGGTGTGGAGTGGATTGGTGTGGTGTGGATTGGTGTGGATTGGTGTGGTGTGGAGTGGATTGGTGTGGAGTGGATTGGTGTGGTGTGGAGTGGATTGGTGTGGAGTGGATTGGTGTGGAGTGGATTGGAGTGGATTGGTGTGGAGTGGATTGGTGTGGAGTGGATTGGTGTGGAGTGGATTGGAGTGGATTGGTGTGGAGTGGATTGGTGTGGTGTGGATTGGTGTGGTGTGGAGTGGATTGGTGTGGATTGGTGTGGTCAGGTGTGGTGTGGACCAGGCCAGCTGCTGCAGAACGCACAGCTGAAATATGTTTCTCAGTGGAGAAGTAGGAGAGGGGGGGAGAGAGAGAGATATAATCTGAAGTCAAATGTCTACTGTTTGCTGACGATCTGGTGCTTCTGTCCCCAACCAAGGAGGGCTTACAGCAGCACCTAGATCTTCTGCACAGATTCTGTCAGACCTGGACCCTGCCAGTAAATCTCAGTAAGACAAAAAGAATGGTGTTCAAAAAAAGGTCCAGTCGCCAAGACAACAAATACAAATTCCATCTAGACATCGTTGCCCTAGAGCAAACAAAAAACAATATATACCTCGGCCTAAACATCAGCGCCACAGGTAACTTCCACAAGGCTGTGAACGATCTGAGAGACAAGGGGGGCCTTTTATGTCATCAAAAGGAACATCAAATTTGACATACCAATTAGGATCTGGCTAAAAATACTTGAATCAGTTATAGAAGCCATCGCCCTTTATGGTTGTGAGGTCTGGGGTCCGCTCACCAACCAAGAATTCACAAAAACACCAAACTGAGACTGCATGCAGAATTCTGCATAAATATCCTCAGTGCACAATGTATAACACCAAATAATGCATTCAGAGCAGAATTAGGCCGATACCCACTAATTATCTAAATCCAGAAAAGAGACGTTAAATTCTATAGCCACCTAAAAGGAAGCGATTCCCAAACCTTCCATAACAAAGCCATCACCTACAGAGAGATGAACCTGGAGAAGAGTCCCCTAAGCAAGCTGGTCCTGGGGCTCTGTTCACAAACACAAACAGACCCCACAAAGCCCCAGGACAGCAACACAATTAGACCCAACCAAATCATGAGAAAACAAAAAAGATAATTACTTGACACATTGGAAAGAATTAACAAAAACTAGAATGCTATTTGGCCCTAAACAGAGAGTACACAGTGGCAGAATACCTGATCACTGTGACTGACCCAAACTTAAGGAACGCTTTGACTATGTACAGACTCAGTGAGCATAGCCTTGCTATTGAGAAAGGCCGCTGCAGGCAGACCTGGCTCTCAAGAGAAGACAGGCTATGTGCACACTGCCCACAACATGAGGTGGAAACTGAGCTGCACTTCCTAACATCCTGCCAAATGTATGACCATATTAGAGACACATATTTTCCTCAGATTACACAGACCCACAAAGAATTCGAAAACAAACCCGATTTTGATAAACTCCCATATCTACTGGGTGAAATACCAGTGTACCATCACAGCATCAAGATGTGTGACCTGTTGCCACAAGAAAAGGGCAACCAGTGAAGAACAAACACCATTGTAAATACAACCCATATTTATGTTTATATATTTTCCCTTTTGTACTTTAACCATTTGCACATCGTTACAACACCGTATATAGACAATATGACATTTGAAATGTCTTTATTATTTTGCAACTTCTGTGAGTATAATGTTTACTGTTTATTTGTATTGTTTATTTCACTTCCGTTTATTATCTATTTCACTTGCTTTGGCAATGTTAATATATGTTTCTCATGCAAATAAAGCCCCTTGAATTGAATTGAGAGGAGAGAGAGCAAGAGAGAGATGGAGGGGGGAGAGAGGAGAGGTGAGGCAAAGAGAGAGAAGGAGAGATGGAGGAGAGAGAGACAGAGAGACAGAGAGACAGATATAGAGGAGAGGGATGGAGGAGAGGGAGGATAGGGGCACAGACGATAGCAGGTGAACAGTAGGTGAACAGCAGGAGGACAGCAGGAGGACAGCAGGAGGACAGCACGTGGGTGTGTTTGTGTGTACTGTACTCACGCGTCAGGTCCTCGTCAGCCATCGTTAGGGTGCTTCGCTCCACCTCCAGCCGGTTCCTCTCCTCCTCCAGAGAGGACACTAGCTCCTGGCCCTCAAAGACACAAGTCTCTAGAGACTCCTTCTCCGCTCTGACAGACAACAGAGAGAGAGAGAGAGAGAGAGAGAGAGAGAGAGAGAGAGGAGAGAGAGAGAGAGAAAAGAGAGAGAGAAAGAGAGAGAGAAAGAGAGAAGAGAGAGAGAGAGAGAGAGAGAGAGAGATGTTAGTCCCTTCCACCAAACAACCAGGTGTGAAACAAATCAAATCAACTCAAAGTTTATTTGTCACGTGCACCGAATACAACAGGTACAGTGAAATGCTTGCTTACAGGCTCTAACCAATAGTGTGTGTGTAGGTAAGTAAAGAAATAAAACATCAGTAAAAAGACATTTGAAAATAAGAGTAGCAAGGCTATATACAGACACCGGTTAGTCAGGCTGATTGAGGTAGTATGTACATGTAGGTATGGTTAAAGTGACTATGCATATATGACGAAAAGAGAGCAGCAGTAGCGTAAAGAGAGGGGTTGGCGGGTGGTGGGACACAATGCATATAGCCCGGTTAGCCAATATGCGGGAGCACTGGTTGGTCGATGCAAATAGTCCAGGAGTCGATGCAGGAGTCTTATGGCTTGTGGGTAGAAACTGTTGAGAAGCCTTTTTGTCCTAGACTTGGCACTCCGGTACCGCTTGCCATGCGGTAGTAGAGAGAACAGTCTATGACTGGGGTGGCTGGGGTCTTTGACAATTTTCAGGGCCTTCCTCTGACACTGCCTGGTGTAGAGGTCCTGGATGGCAGGCAGCTTTGCCCCAGTGATGTACTGGGCCGTACGCACTACCCTCTGAAGTGCCTTGCGGTCGGAGGCCGAGCAATTGCCGTACCAGGCAGTGATGCAACCGGTCAGGATGCTCTCAATGTTGCAACTGTAGAACCTTTTGAGGATCTCAGGACCCATGCCAAATCTTTTTAGTTTCCTGAGGGGGAATAGGCTTTATCGTGCCCTCTTCACGACTGTCTTGGTGTTTTTGGACCATTCTAGTTTGTTGGTGATGTGGACACCAAGGAACTTGAAGCTCTCAACCTGCTCCACTACAGCCCCATTGATGAGAATGGGGGCGTGCTCGGTCCTCCTTTTCCTGTAGTCCACAATCATCTCCTTAGTCTTGGTTACGTTGAAGGATAGGTTTTTATTCTGGCACCACCCGGCCAGGTCTCTGACCTCCTCCCTATAGGCTGTCTCGTCGTTGTCGGTGATCAGGCCTAACACTTGTGTCATCGGCAAACTTAATGATGGTGTTGGAGTCGTGCCTGGCCATGCAGTCGTGGGTGAACAGGGAGTACAGGAGGGGACTGAGCACACACCCCTGGGGAGCTCCAGTGTTGAGGATCAGCGAGGTAGATGTGTTGCTACCTACCCTCACCACCTAGGGGCGGCCCGTCAGGAAGTCCAGGATCTAGTTGCAGAGGGAGGTGTTTAGTCCCAGGGTCCTTAGCTTAGTGATGAGCTTTGAGGGTACTATGGCAGACATATCAGTGTGGATGACGGATCACCACCTCAAGCTGAACCTCGGCAAGACGGAGCTGCTCTTCCTCCCGGGGAAGGACTGCCCGTTCCATGATCTCGCCATCACGGTTGACAACTCCCTTGTGTCCTCCTCCCAGAGTGCTAAGAACCTTGGCGTGACCCTGGACAACACCCTGTCGTTCTCCACTAACATCAAGGCGGTGACCCGATCCTGTAGGTTCATGCTCTACAACATTCGCAGAGTACGACCCTGCCTCACACAGGAAGCGGCGCAGGTCCTAATCCAGGCACTTGTCATCTCCCGTCTGGATTACTGCAACTCGCTGTTGGCTGGGCTCCCTGCCTGTGCCATCAAACCCCTACAACTCATCCAGAACGCCGCAGCCCGTCTGGTGTTCAACCTTCCCAAGTTCTCTCACGTCACCCCGCTCCTCCGCTCTCTCCACTGGCTTCCAGTTGAAGCTCGCATCCGCTACAAGACCATGGTGCTTGCCTACGGAGCTGTGAGGGGAACGGCACCTCCGTACCTTCAGGCTCTGATCAGGCCCTACACCCAAACAAGGGCACTGCGTTCATCCACCTCTGGCCTGCTCGCCTCCCTACCTCTGAGGAAGCACAGTTCCCGCTCAGCCCAGTCAAAACTGTTCGCTGCTCTGGCACCCCAATGGTGGAACAAGCTCCCTCACGATGCCAGGACAGCGGAGTCAATCACCACCTTCCGGAGACACCTGAAACCCCACCTCTTTAAGGAATACCTGGGATAGGATAAAGTAATCCTTCTAACCCCCCCCCCTTTAAAAGATTTAGATGCACTATTGTAAAGTGGTTGTTCTACTGGATATTATAGGTGAATGCACCAATTTGTAAGTCGCTCTGGATAAGAGCGTCTGCTAAATGACTTAAATGTAAAATGTAAATGAACGCTGAGCTGTAGTCAATGAATAGCATTCTCACATAAGTGTTCCTTTTGTCCAGGTGGGAAAGGGCAGTGTGGAGTGCAATAAAGATTCCATCATCTGTGGATCTGTTGGGGCGGTATGCAAATTGGAGTGGGTCTAGGGTTTCTGGGATAATGGTGTTGATGTGAGCCATTACCAGCCTTTCAAAGCACTTCATGGCTACGGATGTGAGTGCTACGGGTCTGTAGTCATTTAGGCAGGTTGCCTTTGTGTTCTTGGGCACAGGGACTATGGTGGTCTGCTTGAAACATGTTGGTATTACAGACTCAATCAGGGACATGTTGAAAATGTCAGTGAAGACACCTGCCAGATGGTCAGCACACGTCCTGGTAATCCATCTGGCCCCGCAGCCTTGTGAATGTTGACCTGTTTAAAGGTCTTACTCACGTCAGCTACGGAGAGCGTAATCACACAGTCGTCCGGAACAGCTGATGGTCTCATGCATGTCTCAGTGTTGCTTGCCTCGAAGCGAGCATAGAATTGATTTAGCTCGTCTGGTAGGCTCGTGTCACTGGGCAGTTTGTAGTCTGTAATAGTTTGCAAGCCCGCCACATCCGACAAGCATCGGAGCCGATGTAGTATGATTCAATCTTAGCCCTTTATTGACGCTTTGCCTGTTTGATGGTTCGTCGCAGGGCATAGCGGGATTTCTTGTAAGCTTCCAGGTTAGAGTCCCGCACCTTGAAAGCGGAAGCTCTACCCTTTAGCTCAGTGCGAATGTTGCCTGTGGCTTCTGGTTGGGGTATGTATGCACGTACAGTCACTGTGGGGATGACGTCCTCGATGCACTTATTGATAAAGCCAGTGACTGATGTGGTGTACTCCTCAATGTCATTGGAAGAATCCCGGAACATGTTCCAGTCTGTGCTAGCAAAACAGTCCTGTAGTTTAGCATCTGCTTCATCTGACCATTTTTTATAGACCGAGTCACTGGTGCTTCCTGCTTTAATTTTAGCTTGTAAGCAGGAATCAGGAGGATTTACCAAATGGAGGGCGAGGGAGAGCTTTGTACGCGTCTCTGTGTGTGGAGTACAGGTGATCTAGAATGTTTTTCCCTCTGGTTGCACATTTAACATGTTGATAGAGATTTGGTAGAACTGATTTAAGTTTCCCTGCATTAAAATCTCCGGCCACTAGGAGCGCCGCCTCTGGGTGAGTGGTTTCCTGTTTGCTTATTTCCTTATACAGCTGACTGAGTGCGGTCTTAGTGCCGGCATCTGTCTGTGGTGGTAAATAAACAGCTATGAAAAGAATAGCTGAGAACTCTCTAGGCAAGTAGTGTGGCCTGCAATTTATCACAATATACTGTACTTCAGGCGAGCAAAATCTAGAGACTTCCTTAGATTTCGTGCACCAGCTGTTGTTTACAAATATGCACAGACCGTCCCCCCCTCGTCTTACCGGAGTGTGCTGTTCTATCTTACCGGTGCAGCATATATCCCGCTAGCTGAATATCCATGTCGTCATTCAGCCACGATTCCGTGAAACATGGGATATTACAGTTTTTGATGTCCCGTTGGTAGGATATTCGTGATCGTCCCTCGTCTAGTTTATTGGCCAATGATTGCACGTTGGCAAGTAATATTGACGTAACGGCAGCTTTCCTAGTTGCCTTCTGCGGGTCCTGACGAGGCATCCGGCTCTTCTTCCTCTGCGTCGCTTCCTTTTGCGAATAATTGGGATGTCTGCCCTGTGGGGTGTTTGGAGAATATCGTGTGAGTCCTGCTGTTGTTGTTGTTGTTGAAAAAATCTTTGTCTAATCTGAGGTGAGTGATCGCTGTCCTGATATCCAGAAGCTCTTATCTGCCCTAAGATACGGTTGCAGAAACATTATGTACAAAATAATTTACAAATATCCCGGAAAAAAACACATTATTGCACAATTGGTTAGGATACCGTAAAACGGCGGCCATTTTCTGCAAACAGGGAAGGGACTCAGGTGGTATGCTAATTTGGTATAGAGCAGACCTAACTCACTCCATTAAATTAATCAAAACAGGAACATTTTACATTTGGCTAGAAATTCAAAAGGAAATGATTTTCACAGAGAAAAATGTCCTCCTGTGTGCTACCTAAATCCTCCCACTAGAATCTCCATACTTTAATGAAGACAGCTTCTCCATCCTGGAGGGGGAGATCAACCATTTCCAGGCCCAGGGACAAGTACTAGTCTGTGGCAACCTAAATGCCAGAACCGGACAAGAACCTGACACCCTCAGCACACAGGGGGACAAACACCTGCCTGGAGGTGACAGCATCCCCCCCCCCAGACACAACTACGAGAACATAACCCACAAAAACAGGTCACAACTCCTGCAGCTCTGTTGCACGCTGGGTATGTACATAGTCAATGGTAGGCTTCGAAGGGACTCCTATGGTAGGTACACTTATAGCTCATCTCTTAGCGGTAGTAATGTAGACTTCTTTATCACTGACCTCAACCCAGAGTCTCTCAGAGTGTTCACAGTCAGCCCACTGACACCCCTATCAGATCACAGCAAAATCACAGTCTACTTGAACAGAGCAATACTCAATCATGAGCCATCAAAGCCAAAGGAACTGAGTAATATTAAGAAATGCTATAGAGGGAAGGAATGTAGTTTGGAAACCTACCAAAAAACATTTAAGCAACAAATTCTATCCCCTCTAGACAACTTCCTGGCCAAAACGTTCCACTGTAGTGGTGAAGGTGTAAACTTCGCAGTAGAAAGTCTTAACAATATATTTGACCTCTCAGCTTCTCTATCAAATCTATAAATGTCAAACAGAAAACTGAAAATTAACAACAATGACAAATGGTTTGATAAACCAGGTTTAAGAAACCTGTCCAACCAAAAACATAGAGACTAGACCCAGAAAACCTGAGCCTACGCCTTCACTATGGGGAATCACTAAAACAATACAGAAATACTCTACGGAAAAAGAAGGAACAGCACGTCAGAAATCAGCTCAATGTAGTTGAAGAATCCATAGACTCTAATCACTTCTGGGAAAATTGGAAAATACCTAACAAACAACAACACAAAGAGTTATCTATCCAAAATGGAGATGTATGGGTAAACCACTTCTCCAATCTTTTTGGCTCTATAACAAAGAACAAACAGCAAAAACATATACATGATCAAAAACAAATCTTAGAATCATCTATTAAAGACTACCAGAACCCACTGGATTCTCCAATTACCTTGAATGAACTACAGGCACAAAATACAAACCCTCCAACCCAAAAAGGCCTTTGGTGTTGATGGTATCCTTGAGAAAATGATAACATATACAGACAACAAATTCCAATTGGCTATACAAAACTCTTTGACATCATCCTTAGCTCTGGCATCTTCCCCAATATTTGGAACCAAGGACTGATCACCCCAATCCACAAAAGTGGAGACAAATTTGACCCCAATATCTACTGTGGGATATGCATCAACAGCAACCGTGGGAAAATCCTCTGCATTATCATTAACAGCAGACTTGTACATTTCCTCAGTGAAAACAATGTACTGAGCAAATGTCAAATTGGCTTTTTACCGAATTATCGTACGACAGACCACGTATTCACCCTGCACACCCTACTTGACAAACAAACAAACCAAAACAAAGGCAAAGTCTTCTCATGCTTTGTTGATTTAAAAAGAGGGTCTGCTATACAAATTGATGGAAAGTGGTATTGGCGGAAAAACATATAAAATCCATGTACACAACAACAAGTGTGTGGTTAAAATAGGCAAAAAACACACACATTTCTTCCCGCAGGGCCGTGGGGTGAGACAGGGATGCAGCTCGAGCCCCACCCTCTTCAACATATATATCAGCGAACTGGCGAGGGCACTAGAACAGTCTGCAGCACCCGGCCTCACCCTACTAGAATCTGAAGTCAAATGTCTACTGTTTTCTGATGATCTGGTGCTTCTGTCACCAACCAAGGAAGGCCTACAGCAGCACCTAGATTTTCTGCACAGATTCTGTCAGACTTGGGCCCTGAGAGTAAATCTCATTAAGACCAAAATAATGGTGTACCAAAAAACTCTCTAAAAAAGGTCCAGTCGTCAGTACCACAAATACAAATTACATCTAGACACCATTGCCCTAGAGCAAACAAAAAACAATACATACCTTGGCCTAAAAATACTTGAATCAGTTGTGAGGCCTGGGGTCCGCTCACCAACCAAGAATTCACAAAATGGGACAAACACCAAATTGAGACTCTGCATGCAGAATTCTGCAAAAATATCCTCTGTGTACAACGTAAAACACCAAATAATGCAGAGCAGAACTAGGCCGATACCCTCCAATTATCAAAATCCAGAAAAGAGACGTTAAATTCTACAACCACCTAAAAGGAAGCAATTCCCAAACCCTTTTATAACAAAGCCATGACCTACAGAGAGATGAACCTGGAGAAGAGTCCCCTAAGTAAGCTGGTCCTGGGGCTCTGTTCACAAACACAAACAGACCCCACAGAGCCCCAGGACAGCCACACAAAGATATTATCTACTTCACTTGCTTTGGCAATGTTAACATATGTTTTCCATGCCAATAAAGCCCCTTGAATTGAATTGATTTGAATTGAGAGCGAGAACGACAGAGAGAGACAGCTAGAGAGAGAGAGAGGTTCATTTTTCATCTGCTGCATTACAATAATACACACACACACACACATACACACAGTGTGGTAAAGTGGTTAGGGCTCTGAAAATAGGACCATTGAAACCCTATAGGTACCTGAAGCAGTAAAACCCAATGAACCGCGGTTGGTATACCCCGTCAATAAAACCCAACCTGAAACGTCTTGTTACACAACGACACACGCTATGGTACTGTTCTGCACAAGAAAGAACCAGACCCACATAATCACCCACCCACTTACTACCCTCCCTCCCTCCCAACCTTCCCCAACCCACACCCAAACACACACTGCCTTACCTGAGAATGGCCAGCTCCTGTTCCAGGCCCCATGCCCTGCGGTCAACGGCAGTCAGCTGGACCCCCAGACTGGCCTTGTCCTTGGCCACATCCTCTCTGTCACGGTGGGCCCTCTGTAGTGCCACAGCCTTGCTGTCCAGCTCTCTACGGCTAGAGGTCAATTGGTCGGACAGGGACTGGACCTGCTTATTGACCTGGGGATGAACACAGGAACATATCATAGACACACAACCACAGACTGCTGCTCTGACAGAGACCTGCTAACTGACACAGAAACATCACAACCACAGACTGCTGCTCTGACAGAGACCTGCTAACTGACACAGAAACATCACAACCACAGACTGCTGCTATGACGGGGGGTACTGTCACGACTTCCGCCGAAGTCGGCTCCTCTCCTTGTTCGGGCGGTGTTTGGCGGTCAACGTCACCGGCTTTCTAGCCATCGCCGCTCCATTGTTCATTCATCCATTGTTCCCTGCACACCTGGTTTTCATTCCCTAATCACACTACATGTATATATTCCTCTGTTCCCCCTCATGTCTTTGTGTGAAATTGTTTTGTGTTACGTGCAAATTTTGACGTGCTAGAATGGTGTTCGTTTTTTCCGTGTTTTATCACGAGGTATGTTTATTTGTTTGAACAATATTAATGTGACTGTTTACGCATTTTGCACTTTTGCCAATTGGCTGGAGGTTTTGACGCAGTGGCGTCCGTCTGTTGGTTTCTCCTGCCTAAATAAAGTGTGCGTCTGTTCACAACTCTCTTCTCTCCTGCACCTGACTCCGCTCCCAGTACGAACACCATTGACAGAATTTCACACCTACCATGGAGTCAGCAGGAGCAGGTACCCCAGTCAGAGGAGTCGAGGAACGCATCCAGGAACACTCGGCAATGCTGCATCATCTCGGTGCCATGATGGATCGTGTTGTCCAGACAGGAAGTCTCTCCAGCGCCTCGACCAGCGCAACCGGGGTTACCAATACCCGTCCCGTCCGGATCCAGTTCCAGTGGGATGCGTCTCTCCCTTCCCAGGGAGTATGATGGGACGGCAGCACAGTGCCAGGGATTCCTCTTACAACTGGACCTATACCTGGCCACCGTTCACCCAGCTCCCTCGGGAAGGGAGAGTGTTCGCCCTCGTCTCACGCCTCTCAGGGAGAGCTCTGGAGTGGGCAAACGCCGTATGGGGAGAAGGAGACGCGGCGTTGAACCACTTCGAGGAGTTCACCCGCTGCTTCCGGGCCGTCTTCGACCATCCGCCCGAAGGAAGAGCGGCGGGGGAACGGCTCTTCCATTTGAGGCAGGGGACGAGGAGCGCACAGGAGTTCGCACTGGAATTCCGGGCCTTGACCGCCGGAGCAGGATGGAACCCTCATCGACCACTGCAGATGCGGCCTGCGGGAGTTGGCCTGCAGGGATGCCACCATCACTTTTGACCAACTGGTGGATCTGTCCATCCGGTCGGACGTCCTGAGGCTCCGGTGCCCATGGAGTTGGGAGGGGCTGCGTGTAGGGAGACTGGAGGTGGGAGCTTCACGTGCAGCATTTGTGGCCGCAGAGGGCACACTGCTGGTCGGTGCCGGGTTGGTCCCTCTGGGAGTCGAGGCAGCAGGCAGGGCACTCTGGCGTCACCCCAGGTGAGTCTGCACCACTCTCATCCAGAGTCCTCTGTTGTCCACCTGTTTGTACCGGTTTGTTTTCCCGAGTTTTCCCCGCATTCCCAGCATAAGGCGCTCATCAATTCAGGCGCAGCTGGGAATTTTATCGACAGAGCGTTCGCCCTTAGTTTAGGGATCCCCATTATTCCTGTGGTTAGACCTTTCCCGGAATACGCTCTGGATAGTCGACCATTAGGGTCAAGGCTAATCAGGGAAGCCACCATCTCCCTGGCCATGGAGACGCAGGGGGGTCACGAGAGAATCAGTCTCTTCCTCATTGACTCTCCTGCGTTTTCTAACAAGTAATCTAACAATTCTACAACAACTACCTAATACACACACATTTAACAAGTAATCTAACAATTCCCCAAAACCTACCTAATACACACAATGTAAAGGGGTGAATGAGAATATGTACATATAAATATATGGATGAGCGATGGCCAAGCGGCATAGGCAAGGTACAATAGATGTTATAAAATACAGTATATACATGTGATATGAGTAATGTAAGATATGTGTACATTATTCAAAGCGGCATTGTTTAAAGTGACTAGTGATCCATTTATTAAAGTGCCCAGTGATTGGGTCTCAATGCAGGCAGCATCCTCTCTGAGTTAGTGATTGCTGTTTAGCTGTCTGATGGCCTTGAGATAGAAGTTGTTTTTCAGTCTCTCTGTCCCCGCTTTGATGCACCTGTACTGACCTCGCCTTCTGGATGGTAGCGGTGTGAACAGGCAGTGGCTCGGGTGGTTGTTGTCCTTGATGATCTTTTTGGCCTTCCTGTGACATGGGGTGCTGTAGGTGTCCTGGAGGGCAGGTAGTTTGCCCCCGGTGATGCCCGACAGGAGGCTCTCGATTGAGCATCTGTAAAAGTTTGTCTGTGTTTTGGCTGACAAAGCCAAATTTCTTCAGCCTCCGAGTGGGCTTGATTACCAACAACGACGAGACAGCCTACAAGGAGGAGGTGAGGGCACTAGGAGTGTGGTGTCAGGAAAACAACCTCTCACTCAATGTCAACAAAACAAAGGAGATGATCGTGGACTTCAGGAAACAGCAATGGGAGCACCCCGCTATCCACATCGAAGGGACAGGCACATCACAGACAAAGAAATGAATACATAAGTATTCAGACCATTTGCTATGAGACTCGAAATTGGGCTCAGGTGCATCCTGTTTCCATTGATCATCCTTGAAATTCAATTGATTGGACATGATTTGGAAAGGCACACACCTGTCTGTATAAGGTCCCACAGTAGGTCGAAGGAATTGTCCGTAGAGGTCCAAGACAGGATCGTGTCGAGGCACAGATCTGGGGAAGGGTACCAAAACATTTCTGCAGCATTGAAGGTCCCCAAGAACATAGTGGCCTCCATCATTCTTAAATGGAAGAAGTTTGGAACGACCAAGAGTCTCCACCAATCAGGCCTTTATGGTAGAGAGTAAAAGGCCCACTTGAAGATTGCCAAAAGGCACTTAAAAACTCTCAGACCATGAGAAACAAGATTCTCTGGTCTGATGAAACCAAGATTGAACTCTATAGCCTGAATGCCAAACGTCACGTCTGGAGGAAACCTGGCACCATCCCTACGGTGAAGCATGGTGGTGGCAGCATCATGTTGTGGGGATGTTTTTCAGCGGCAGGGACTGGGAGACTAGTCAGGATGGAGGCAAAGATGAACAGAGCAAAGTACAGCGAGATCCTTGATGAAAACCTGCTCCAGAGCGCTCAGGGCCTCAGACTGGGGTGAAGGTTCACCTTCCAACAGGACAATGACCCTAAGCACACAGCCAAGGCAACGCAAGAGTCTCTGAATGTGTAAGGGGTGCGTACTGGCGGCAGAGAAGTCAGACGCAGGAGAGCAAAACCTGTGTTTCCAATGGCGCAGTTTAATAATAAAAACCCACCGGAAAACAGAACTATCAATAAATGGGTACAAAACCCGACGCCCACCAGACATAACGTGCACAAGCAATAAACAATTTTGGACAAAAGACATGGGGGTTAAATACACAACATGTAATGAATGGAATTGGAACCAGGTGTGTGGGAAGACAAGACAAAACAAATGGAAAATGAAAGGTGGATCGGAGATGGCTAGAAGACTGGTGACGTCGACCGCCGAACATCGCCCGAACAAGGAGAGGGACCGACTTCGGAGGAAGTCTATGACAGTACCCCCGCTTGACGCGCAGCTCTAGCAGCGCGTCGACACCGGCCTCGAGGACGACCTGGAGGGCGAGGCGCAGGGCGATCCGGACGAAGACGGTGGAACTCCTGCAGCATTGAAGGGTCCAACACGTCCTCGACCGGAACCCAGCACCTCCCCTCCGGACCGTACCCCTCCCACTCCATGAGATACTGAAGGCCCCTCGCCCGACGCCTCGAATCCAGTATGGAGCGAACCGAGTACGCGGGGGCGGAGAAACCTCCCGCACCTCAGACTCCTGGAGTGGGCCAGCCACCACCGGCCTGAGGAGAGACACATGGAACGAGGGGTTAATATGGTAATCGAGGGGAAGCTGTAACCTATAACAAACCTCGTTCACTATCCTCAGGACTTTAAATGGCCCCACAAACCGCAGACCCAGCTTCCGGCAGGGCAGGCGGAGGGGCAGGTTTCGGGTCGAGAGCCAGACTCGGTCCCCCGGTGTGAACAACGGGGCCTCACTGCGGTGGCGGTCTGCGTTCTCCATTTGGCGCAGCACGGCCCGCTGAAGGTGTACACGGACAACTTTCCATGTCTCCTCCGCGCGCCTAAACCAGTCGTCCACCGCAGGAGCCTCGGTCTGACTCTGATGCCACGGTGCCCGAACCGGCTGGTACCCCTATACACACTGAAAGGTGGAGAGGTTAGTGGAGGAGTGGTGGAGTGAGTTCTGCGCCATCTCGGCCCAGGGCACGAACGCCGCCCACTCCCCCGGCTGGTCCTGGCAATAGGACCGCAGAAACCTGCCCACATCCTGGTTTACTCTCTCCACCTGCCCATTACTCTCGGGTGAAAACCTGAAGTAAGGCTGATCGAGATCCCCAGACGTTCCATGAAAGCATTCCAGACCCTAGACGTGAATTGCGGACCTCGATCAGACACTATATCCTCAGGCATCCCGTAGTGCTGGAAGACGTGCGTAAACAAGGCCTCTGCAGTCTGTAGGGCCGTAGGGAGACCGGGCAGAGGGAGGAGACGACAGGACTTCGAAAACAAATCCACAACGACCAGGATCACGGTGTTACCCTGTGAGGGGGGAGATCGGTTAGAAAATCCACCGACAGGTGCGACCAAGGCCGCTGTGGAACGGGTAAGGGGTGTAGCTTACCTCTGGGTAGGTGCCTAGGAGCCTTACACTGGGCGCACACCGAGCAGGAGGAAACATAAACCCTCACGTCCTTGGCCAAGGTGGGCCACCAGTACCTCCCGCTCAAACAGCGCACTGTCCAACCGATCCCAGGGTGACCAGAGGAGGGTGACGTGTGGGCCCAATTGATCAACCGGTCACAAACAGCAGACGGGACGTACAGACGCTCAGCGCGACACTGGACGGGAGCGGGTTCTGCGCGTAACGCCTGCTCAATGTCTGCGTCCAGCTCCCACACTACCGGCGCCACCAGTCAGGAGGCGGGGAGTATGGGGGTGGGATCCATGGGCCGCACCTCTGTGTCATACAGCCGGGAGAATGCGTCTGTCTTCACGTTCTGGGAGCCTGGCTTGTAGGAAAGGGTAACACACAAAACGGGTGAAAAACATGGACCACCTTGCCTGGCGAGGGTTCAATCTCCTCGCTGCCCGGATGTAATCCAGATTGTGGTGGTCAGTCCAGATGAGGAAAGGGTGTTTAGCCCCCTCAAGCCAATGTCTCCACGCCTTCAGAGCCTTGACGACAGCCAACAGCTCCCGCACCGCCGGGCTGAGCTTCTTCGAGATGAAGGCACAGGGGCGGAGCGTCGGTGGCATACCCGAGTGCTGAGAGAGCACAGCTCCTATCCCAGCCTCTGACGCGTCCACCTCCACTATGAACGCCAAAGAGGGATCTGGATGGGCCAGCACGGGAGCCGAGGTAAACAGAGCCCTCAGGTGACCAAAAGCCCTGTCCGCCTCAGCCGACCACTGCAAATGCACCGGGCCCCCCTTCAGCAGTGAGGTAATGGGAGCCTCTACCTGACCAAAACCCCGGATAAATCTCTGGTAGTAGTTGGCAAACTGGCTAGCACCACGGGAAACGCAGGAGAGTCAATGAGGAAGAGACTGATTTTCTCCTTGTGACCCCCCTGCGTCACCATACCCAGAGGAGCGGTGGCCTCCCTAATCAACCCTGACCCTAATGGTCAACTGTCTAAGGCGTGAACGGGGAAGGGCACAGCCACGGGAACGATGGGGATCCCTAAACTATAGGCTAACGCTCTATCTATAAAATACCCAGCCGCGCCTGAATCTACGAGCGCCTTATGCTGGGAATGCTGGGAAAACTCGGGAAAAGTGACATACACAAACATGTGTGCAACAGAGGGCTCTGGGTGAGAATGGTGCCGGCTCACCTGGGGTGACGCCAGAGCGCCCTGCCTGCTGCCTCGATACCTAGAGGAACCAACCCGGCACCGACTGGCAGTGTGACCTCTGCAGCCACAGATGATGCACGAGCTGGAACCCCCTCCAGTCTCCCTGCGCACCGCCCCTCCCAGCTCCATGGGTATCGGAGAGGGGGTGCTGGGAGATGGAACTAACAGACCCCGATCTGATTGTCTGTGGGTAGCTAGCAGGTTATCCAGCCGGATGGACAGGTCCACCAGCTGGTCGAACGTGAGGATGGTGTCTCTGCAGGCCAACTCCCGACGGACGTCCTCGCGCAGACTGTTTATTTATTTATTTATTTTAATTTTATTTATTTCACCTTTATTTAACCAGGTAGGCAAGTTGAGAACAAGTTCTCATTTACAATTGCGACCTGGCCAAGATAAAGCGAAGCAGTTCGACAACATACAAAAACACAGAGTTACACATGGAGTAAAACAACATACAATCAATGATGCAGTAGAAAAAATTAAGACTATATACAATGTGAGCAAATGATGTGAGATAATGGAGGTAAAGGCAAAAAAATGCCATGGTGGCAAAGTAAATAAAGTATGGCAAGAAAAACACTGGAATGGTAGATTTGTAGTTTGAAGAAAGTTAAAAGTTAAAATATAAATAATATGGTGCAAAGGAGCAAAATAAATAAAATAAATAAATACAGTAGGGGAAAAGGTAGTAGTTTGGGCTCAATTAAAGATGGGCTATGTACAGGTGCAGAGATCTGTGAGCTGCTCTGACAGCTGGTGCTTAAAGCTAGTGAGGGAGATAAGTGTAACGATAATGGTCGATCAGGGCCCTCATCTAAGCTCCGCCCAGCAACGCATTTGATTGGTTTAACATGTTGATTTACACCGCGTCTCAATCCCTTTTTTACAGGTTGAAGTTTATTGTCACGTATCTTGCCCTGAAGGCAGAACTGAGCGATTTCCGGTCGATAGTTCAGCTGCAAAGTCAAAATTTGGCTATATCATAAAAATTCATGAAAACAAAATTATGTTTTTTTTTGTTTTAGTCTAAGGTTAGCAGTGTGGTTGTGGTTCAGGTTAAGGTTAGGTTTAAAATTCAGATTCTATTGAAATGTGTGTCTGCGCCAGCTAGTTATCACTCTGCATAGCTGCCTTCAGAACAAGATTCATGACAATAACCTGACCCCTTTTTTAGCTATGTATGTCCATAGACTACACCAGGCTTTCCGATTAGGGAAGGCTAGGGTCAAACGTTCACCAGATCTAAATTATTATTCACCGTATGGTAATCCTATATCACGCAGTAACATAAAAAACGGGATATTGCCCGTCAATCAGAGAGTTAAGTTTATGTTAAGGCTCCAGGGTAAAAAGTCATGGCCTGCATGCCAAATCCCCCCATTCCCCATTCCCTTCACATTCCCTACATAGTGCACTACTTTTTACCAGAGCCCCTATGGCACCCTGGTCAAAAGTAGTGCACTAGGGAACAAGCGTGCCATTTGGGATGTAACCGTGGTAACCTCTCACAATGCAGGATGTCATAATATTACCCTGTAATTCTAGAGTTTTCCCTGCTGAGTGGAAAAGACCATTTCCTGACATACTAGGTCTCAAATTCCCTATATCGTTCACTACTGTTGACCAGAGCAAAGGTAGTGCACTAAATAGGGAATAGGGCTCTGGTCTAAAGTAGTGCACTAAATAGGGAATAGGGCTCTGGTCTAAAGTAGTGCACTATATAGGGAATAGGGCTCTGGTCTAAAGTAGTGCACTATATAGGGAATAGGGCTCTGGTCTAAAGTAGTGCACTATATAGGGAATAGGGTCTCTGGTCTAAAGTAGTGCACTATATAGGGAATAGGGTCTCTGGTCTAAAATAGTGCACTATATAGGGAATAGGGGGTAGTGCTGAGCGATTCTTTCTTTTTGAAATCAGTTCAGTTTCTGTTCGATTCTTTAAAAATAATAATAATATTTTGGATTTCGGTTTTGATAATGAAATGTAATATGAAATAATTACGTTACAAAGCCAAAACATTGAAACATTCCCTCATTGGGTAGATATCAATAGAAAAACAGGAAAAGAAAGAATGAAATGAAAGAAAAGAAATGTGTGTATTATTGTTGTTTTATTTGATTACTTGTTCTTTTTTATTCCTTAAAGTAATAATCTGATCTCTGCTCAGCCAGTAGCAGCCAGCCAGCCAGGCAGTAGCAGCCAGCCAGCCAGCCAGGCAGTAGCAGCCAGCCAGCCAGCCAGGCAGTAGCAGCCAGCCAGCCAGTAGCAGTCAGTCAGCCAGCCAGCCAGCCAGCCAGTAGCAGCCAGCCAGCCAGCCAGGCAGGAGCAGCCAGTCAGCCAGGCAGTAGCAGCCAGCCAGCCAGCCAGTAGCAGACAGCCAGCCAGGCAGGAGCAGCCAGTCAGCCAGGCAGTAGCAGCCAGCCAGCCAGCCAGTAGCAGCCAGCCAGTAGCAGCCAGCCAGTAGCAGCCAGTAGCAGCCAGCCAGCCAGTCAGTAGCAGCCAGTAGCAGTCAGTAAGCCAGCCAGCCAGTAGCAGCCAGCCAGCCAGCCAGTAGCAGCCAGCCAGCCAGCCAGTAGCAGCCAGCTAGCCAGGCAGTAGCAGTCAGCCAGCCAGCCAGCCAGTAGAAGTCAGCCAGCCAGCCAGGCAGTAGCAGTCAGCCAGCCAGGCAGTAGCAGTCAGCCAGCCAGTAGCAGTCAGCCAGCCAGCCAGGCAGTAGCAGCCAGCCAGCCAGCCAGTAGCAGCCAGCCAGCCAGTAGCAGCCAGCCAGCCAGCCAGGCAGTAGCAGTCAGCCAGCCAGCCAGGCAGTAGCAGTCAGCCAGCCAGGCAGTAGCAGTCAGCCAGCCAGGCAGTAGCAGTCAGCCAGCCAGCCAGGCAGTAGCAGTCAGCCAGCCAGGCAGTAGCAGTCAGTCAGCCAGGTAGTAGCAGCCAGCCAGCCAGCCAGGCAGTAGCAGTCAGCCAGCCAGCCAGCCAGCCAGCCAGTAGCAGCCAGGCAGCCAGCCAGCCAGGCAGTAGCAGCCAGCCAGCCAGTAGCAGCCAGCCAGCCAGTTAGCCAGCCAGCCAGCCAGTAGCAGCCAGCCAGCCAGTAGCAGTCAGCCAGCCAGCCAGTAGCAGCCAGCCAGCCAGTAGCAGCCAGCCAGCCAGCCAGTCAGCCAGCCAGCCAGTAGCAGCCAGCCAGCCAAACAGTAGCAGCCAGCCAGCCAGCCAGCCAGGTAGTAGCAGTCAGCCAGCCAGGCAGTAGCAGCCAGCCAGCCAGGCAGTAGCAACCAGCCAGCCAGGCAGTAGCAGCCAGCCAGCCAGCCAGGCAGTAGCAGCCAGCCAGGCAGTAGCAGCCAGCCAGCCAGGCAGTAGCAGTCAGCCAGGTAGTAGCAGTCAGCCAGCCAGGCAGTAGCAGCCAGCCAGCCAGGCAGTAGCAACCAGCCAGCCAGGCAGTAGCAGCCAGCCAGCCAGCCAGGCAGTAGCAGCCAGCCAGCCAGTAGCAGCCAGCCAGGCAGTAGCAGCCAGCCAGCCAGGCAGTAGCAGTCAGCCAGCCAGCCAGTAGCAGCCAGGCAGTAGCAGCCAGCCAGCCAGTAGCAGCCAGGCAGCCAGCCAGGCAGTAGCAGTCAGGCAGCCAGCCAGCCAGCCAGCCAGCCAGTCAGCCAGTAGCAGCCAGCCAGCCAGCCAGTAGCAGCCAGGCAGCCAGCCAGCCAGCCAGCCAGCCAGCTAGTAGCAGCCAGGCAGCCAGCCAGCCAGGCAGTAGCAGCCAGCCAGCCAGCTAGGCAGTAGCAGTCAGCCAGCCAGGCAGTAGCAGCCAGCCAGCCAGTAGCAGTCAGCCAGCCAGGCAGTAGCAGTCAGCCAGACAGTAGCAGTCAGCCAACCAGGCAGTAGCAGCCAGCCAGCCAGGCAGTAGCAGCCAGCCAGCCAGGCAGTAGCAGCCAGCCAACCAGGCAGTAGCAGTCAGCCAGCCAGACAGTAGCAGCCAGCCAGCCAGACAGTAGCAGTCAGCCAGCCAGCCAGTAGCAGCCAGCCAGACAGTAGCAGTCAGCCAGCCAGCCAGTAGCAGTCAGCCAGCCAGACAGTAGCAGCCAGCCAGCCAGACAGTAGCAGTCAGCCAGCCAGCCAGTAGCAGCCAGCCAGACAGTAGCAGTCAGCCAGCCAGGCCATCTCACATTATGTGCTCCCCATACTGATTCAGAGTGGTTGGTTTAATTGCTGAAGAAACATTTTGGTTGAATGCATTCATCTGTACAACTGACTAGGTATCCCTCCTTTCCTTCCCTTCCCTCTACTGTACTGTCTTCAATCATCCTATTTAGCTAGCCTATCTAGAGATATCTGGCAGGGCTGTCTGACTAAATCATCATACTAGTTCTTCAACGTAGATAAGGTAAACTTTCACAAACTGTTTCTGTTCCCTCTTTGTTGCGTTGTGTACATTCCTCTCTCATGTGGTCTGTGTGTGTGTCTAAACTAACGTAGAAGGCGTGAAACTGTCCAGAGATCTGTATATAATGAGATGTTTCCGCCCCTAACAATGGGAGTCGTTGTCCCAAAGGCGACAAGCTGAGGTCCAAACTAAGCACATAGAAATATATTGGGTTTATTTTGGACAGATTTTGGTGAGAGTGAAACCTCTTCCTCTCTGAGCCCCCCCCCCCCCAAAAAAAAACCCCAGGCGCAATGGATTATAGTCATTGTAGTTAAATAACACGTTTCTGCGCTGAGCCTGGTTAAATATTTGCTTAATGAAAACTACAACTCCCTTCAGCCCAGCATCCCACATAGTTCTTGACTTGATTTCTTCAGATTTTTCTTAGGAATTATTTGATTTCTCTCTAGAGAAAAGATGCATTGGGCTTAAAAAACCCCCCCAAAAAACGGAACTAAATGGAATTGAAGTAATTGAACTGACGTCGTAAAAATTATTTTTTAATAACCAAACCCCCAAAATGGTGGTTAAAACCTGTTGGGGCTAAGGGGCAGTATTTTCACGGCCGGATGAAAAACATACCCAATTTGAACAGGTTACTACTCTGGCTCAGAAACTAGAATATGCATATTATTAGTAGATTTGGATAGATTTAGATAGATTTGAAATATTACTGAAGTTTCACGTTAAAATGGCCCTGAAGATTGATGCTATACAACGTTTTACATGTTTGAACAAACGTAAATAGATTTTTTTTTTTACTTTTCGTCGTGACACTTTCCTCGCGTCTCCTACATTTTGAGTAGCTTACTGAACGCGCTAACAACATGGAGTTATTTGGACATAAATTATGAACTTTATAGAACAAAACAACATTTGTTGTGGACCTGGGATACCTGTAAGTGCCTTCTGATGAAGATTATTAAAGGTAAGTGAATATTTCTAAGGTCATTTATGCATTTAGATGACTCCAAAATGGCGGCTATCTGTATTGCCTAGTGTATTTTTCTGACCACAGTACTCAGATTATTGCAAAGTGTGCTTTCCCAGTAAAGTTATTTTGAAATCTGTCAATGCGGTTGCATTCAGGAGATGTTAATCTATAATTCTTTGAATAACAGTTTAATATTTTATCAACGTTTATAAGGAGTATTTTTGTAAATTCACCGGCAGTTTTGGGGGAGATACATTTTCTGAACGTTATGCGCCGATGTAAAATGCTGTTTTTGGATATAAATATGAACTTGATAGAACAAAAAATGCATGTATTGTCTAACATAATGTCCTAGGAGTGTCATCTGATGAAGATTGTCAAAGGTTAGTGCATAATTTTAGCTGGTTTTCTGCTTTTGGTGACGCCTGTCCTTGCATTGAAAATGGCTGTGTGTAATTTTTTGTTATGTACTCTCCTAACATAATCTTACTTTATGCTTTCGCCGTAAAGCCTTTTTGAAATCGGACAATGTGGTTGGAGATGTTTATCTTTCAAATGGTGTAAAATAGATGATTGTTGGAGAAATTGAAATTATTCGATTTTTTCTGTTTTGAATTTCGCGCCATGTATCTTGTCAAGCAATCCTGTTACCGGGATAAGAACGGGAAGGGGTGGCCCCAACAGCACTAATAAGGGATTATTTGGGACGCATCCTGCAGGTATACACTCTGACTCCCTCTGACTACCCCCCCACCACTCACATCTAAAAGTTCACTACAATAACACTGTTTGAACGCCAATAATGATTGCCATTTGTTTTTTGGAAATGAACTAACTATATATTAATCGCAGGATGTCTTACAGCCTCGCATTAGTTAAATACGAAGAGGAAGCCTTAGACCAATATTAGGAGTGTGAATTGATCCCAAATAAGAGCTATAAAACACAAGCAGAAAGTGATGGTAGTGCCGTAAACTAAACTCAGATAAATTATCTGAAAATGTTTTGAAGGGATTTATCCAGATGGAATGTTTAACAATCGTGAACATTCTATCTCTCAACACAGAGTTCTATTTTTCCACAGAACAGAAAAATAAAACAGATTTCTAATGTTGCTGAGAGGAAACAGAACAGGAAAACTCTGGCATTGGGATTAGGAGGAGGGAAGGCGCTAATTTATTGGTTCTTTCACTCATCCCTTTCTGCTGCGATATTACATGTCTGTAATATCTATTTATCCTTTCCAGCTCACATGCGTACACGAGGATCCCCTGTCTCCCTTCTCCCATGTTCCTCATAAAACACATTGCAGAGCCAAGATTCACATACCATCAGAGAAAGAGGTGTTGAGTACCAAGGCAGATGGATCCAATATCTCCTATTGCGTTTTAATGTGACAACGAGACCCATAAAGCTGCTCAGAGCTGTGAATCACTAGTGGTGTGACTCCCTTAGGTGGAGGGGGGAGGAAGGAGGAGGAGGGGGGAGGAAGGAGGTGGAGGGAGGAGAGAGGGAGGAGAATGAAGGGATGACTGAGGGAAGATGTGGAGGACGGAGGAATGGCAGGAGGGAGCGAGGGAGGGAGGGAGGGCTGAGAAGAAGACGATAGGGAGGAAGGGAGGGAGGGGGTGGGAGGAGGAGGAGGAGGAGGGAGGGAGGGCTGAGAAGAAGACGATAGTGAGGAAGGGAGGGAGGACCAAGAGGAGGTCTGAGCCTGACCTGTGCATGCCGTTCCAGGATTTGGTTGTTCTCCCTCTGCAGCAGTGCCAGTTCAGCCTCCAGTCTCTGGTTGGTTTCCTGCAGGAGGCTATAGGTGATTTCCAGGGCCCGTCTGTCAGCGGTCAGGTCCTGGAGCTCCTGCTGCAGCCTCCCCGTTTCCTCCCTGGCCGACGCCCTCTCCACCTCCACCTCCCGACGACGCTCGCCAAGCTCCGCCTTCTCACCCTCGATCTGGAGCCACATGCAATCATCTTGGATCCATCTCAATGAACGTTTCTGTGATTCCTCTCCTCACCTCCTCCTCACCTCACCTCCTCCTCACCTCACCACCTCACCTCCTCACCTCATCTCACCTCACCTCCTCCTCACCTCACCTCACCTCCTCCTCACCTCACCTCACCTCCTCCTCACCTCACCTCCTCCTCACCTCCTCACCTCACCTCACCTCCTCACCTCACCTCCTCACCTCACCTCCTCCTCACCTCACCTCACCTCCTCACCTCACCTCACCTCCTCACCTCACCTCCTCCTCACCTCCTCACCTCACCTCACCTCACCTCCTCCTCACCTCACCTCACCTCCTCCTCACCTCACCTCCTCACCTCACCTCAGCTCCTCCTCACCTCATCTCACTTCCTCACCTCACCTCACTTCCTTCTCACCTCACCTCCTCACCTCACCTCCTCCTCACCTCACCTCCTCACCTCACCTCCTCCTCACCTCACCTCCTCACCTCCTCCTCACCTCACCTCCTCACCTCACCTCACTTCCTCCTCACCTCACCTCCTCACCTCACTTCCTCCTCACCTCACCTCCTCCTCACCTCACCTCACCTCACCTCATCTCCTCCTCACCTCATCTCACCTCACCTCACCTCATCTCACCTCACCTCACCTCACTTCCTCCTCACCTCCTCACCTCACCTCCTCACCTCACCTCCTCCTCAACTCACCTCACCTCCTCCTCACCTCACCTCCTCACCTCCTCACCTCACCTCCTCACCTCAGCTCCTCCTCACCTCACTCCTCGCCTCACCTCCTCCTCACCTCAGCTCCTCCTCACCTCACCTCACCTCACTTCCTCCTCACCTCAGCTCCTCCTCACCTCACCTCCACACCTCACCTTCTCAGCGGTATAGGAGCCTCTCCTCTGAACTTCATTAGTTTTGAGAAAAATGTCGAAGAGAGATGTGTCAAAGTAGTACTGAAATACCTTCCTTCATGTCGCCTCTGAGTCAGACTTACAATAGTAGTACAGTAGTAGTATAGTAGTAGTAGTAGTATAGTAGCAGTAGTAGTAGTAGTAGTATAGTAGCAGTAGTAGTAGTAGTAGTATTAGCACAGTCATAGTCATAATAGTAGCATAGTAGTATAGCAGTAGTAGTATAGGTGTATAGTAGTAGTATTAGCACAGTCATAGTCATAATAGTATAGTAGTAGTAGTAGTAGTAGTAGTAGTAGTAGTAGTAGTGTAGTAGTAGTAGTGTAGTAGTAGTAGTAGTAGTAGCAGTACAGTAGTAGTAGCATTAATAGTTTAGTCATAGTCATAGTAGTAGCATAGTAGTAGTAGTAGTAGTATAGTTGTAGTAGCAGTAGTAGTAGTATAGTTTTAGTAGTAATAGTATGGTCATAGTCGTAGTAGTAGCAGTATATTAGTAGTAGTCATAGTAGCAGTAGTAGTATAGCCGTAGTAATAGTACAGTAGTAGTAGTAGTAGTAGTAGTAGTAGTAGCAGCACAGTAGTATAGTAGTATAGTAGCAGTCATAGTAGTATAGTCGATGTAGTATAGTAGTAGTATATTAGTATAGTAGCAGTATAGTAGCATCGTACTGATACAGCAGTAGTATTGATGTAGTATTATTGCGGTTTAGTGGTAGTAGCAGTATAGTAGTGGTATAGTAGTAGTATTAGTAGAAGTTGTAGCAGTAGTAGTAGCAGCAGTAGTAGTAGAAGTAGATTAGTAGTAGTGTAGTAATATAGTAGTAGTATAGTAGTAGTATTAGTAGTAGTAGTATACAGTGCCTTCAGAAAGTGTTCATACCTCTAGACATATTCCACATTTTGTTGTGTTACATCCTGAATTCAAAACTGCTTAAATATCTCACCCATCTACACAAAATAATGACAAAGTGAAAACATGTTTTTAGATTTTTCGCAAATTTATTGAAAATGAAATACAGAAATATAATGTTGTTGATCTATCCTCTGTTTTCTCCTATGACAGCCATTAAACTCTGCAACTGTTTTAAAGTCACCATTGGCTTCATGGTGAAATCTCCCCACGGTTTCCTTCCTCTCTGGCAACTGAGTTAGGAAGGACGCCTGTTTATTTGTAGTGACTGGGTGCATTGTTACACCATCCAAAGTGTAATTCATAACTTCACCATGCAGAAAGGGATTTTCAATGTCTGCTTTTTAAATATGTTGATCTAAAACAGGATGAAGGAAACCGCACACTGCTCTTGATAGTATCACTGGTATTTAATAAGCTTACGTATC
>NC_042973.1:3764114-3814114 GCF_901001165.1 Salmo trutta
CGTATAGTAGTAACACTGACCTGTAGCAGGATGCGGTTGAGCTCCACCTTGTCGTTGGCCAGGCCTTCACTCAGGGCAGCCATCTTGGCCAGAGAGTCTCTTAGGCCCGCCTCCTGGCACTGTAGCTTGGTGACTGACAGCTCCTGTTCTGCACTCTGGGCCTCCATCTGTAGGCAGGGGAACCATGGTTACCAGGGGGGGTACCAGAGGCTTTATCTGTTGACGGAGGTACTGCATGGTGGCCCTTCTGCATGGTCCTTCGAGCTGGATATCCCCCCACACAGTCTTTCCTACAGTCTTTCACAGCAGTCTATACATTGTGAGGCGAGGCCAACGACTAGATGGGTTAAGGCCCACCTTGCTGAGAGCCAGGGTTAGGGGTTAGGGGTCAGGGGTTAGGGGTAAGGGGTCAGGGGTTAGGGGTAAGGGGTTAGTCACCTTGCTGAGAGCCAGGGTTAGGGGTTAGGGGTCAGGGGTTAGGGGTAAGGGGTCAGGGGTTAGGGGTAAGGGGTTAGTCACCTTGCTGAGAGCCAGGGTAAGGGGTTAGGGGTCAGGGGTTAGGGGTAAGGGGTCAGGGGTTAGGGGTAAGGGGTTAGTCACCTTGCTGAGAGCCAGGGTAAGGGGTTAGGGGTCAGGGGTTAGGGGTAAGGGGTCAGGGGTTAGGGGTTAGGGGTTAGTCACCTTGCTGAGAGCCAGGGTTAGGGGTTAGGGGTAAGGGGTCAGGGGCTAGGGGTTAGGGGTCAGTCACCTTGCTGAGAGCCAGGGTTAGGGGTAAGGGGTTAGGGGTAAGGGGTCAGGGGTTAGGGGTAAGGGGTTAGGGGTCAGTCACCTTGCTGAGAGCCAGGTTTAGGGGTTAGGGGTCAGGGGTTAGCCACCTTGCTGAGAGCCAGGGTTAGGGGTTAGGGGTCAGTCACCTTGCTGAGAGCCAGGGTTAGGCTACTCTTCTCATCATCTAGGACCTCCTTCTGCAGGGTGACCTGACTCAGAGCCTCCCTGACTGTCACCAGCTCCCTGCGCAGGTCACTGTTCTTTCCATCCAGCTGCTCCAGACTTCGTTCACTTGAACACACACACACACACACACACACACACGTAAGAACGGATGGACACACACGGACACAGGCATGGGGGCTCAAACAGACAATGTGTTTTATAAACACTCCCTAACAGACATGAATCCATATCACAGAGAATGGAGACGGAGAAATGCTGAAATCTAATGGTCAAAACTAGTGAATTCCCTTTAGTTTAGTCCTGTATCTCTGGATTAGTTTAGTCCTGTATCTCTGGATTAGTTTAGTCCTGTATCTCTGGATTAGTTTAGTCCTGTATCGCTGTATTAGTTTAATCCTGTATCTCTAGATTAGTTTAGTCCTGTATCTCCGGATTAGTTTAGTCCTGTATCTCTGGATTAGTTTAGTCCTGTATCTCTGGATTAGTTTAGTCCTGTATCTCTGGATTAGTTTAGTCCTGTATCTCTGGATTAGTTTAGTCCTGTATCTCTGGATTAGTTTAGTTCTGTATCTCCAGATTAGTTTAGTCCTGTATCTCTGGATTAGTTTAATCCTGTATCTCTAGATTAGTTTAGTCCTGTATCTCTGGATTAGTTTAGTCCTGTATCTCCGGATTAGTTTAGTCCTGTATCTCTGGATTAGTTTAGTCCTGTATCTCTGGATTAGTTTAGTCCTGTATCTCTGGATTAGTTTAGTCCTGTATCTCTGGATTAGTTTAGTCCTGTATCTCTGGATTAGTTTAGTCCTGTATCTCCGGATTAATTTAGTCCTGTATCTCTGGATTAGTTTAGTCCTGTATCGCTGTATTAGTTTAGTCCTGTATCTCTGGATTAGTTTAGTCCTGTATCTCTGGATTAGTTTAATCCTGTATCTCTAGATTAGTTTAGTCCTGTATCTCCGGATTAGTTTAGTCCTGTATCTCCGGATTAGTTTAGTCCTGTATCTCCGGATTAGTTTAGTCCTGTATCTCCGGATTAGTTTAGTCCTGTATCTCTGGATTAGTTTAGTCCTGTATCGCTGTATTAGTTTAGTCCTGTATCTCTGGATTAGTTTAGTCCTGTATCTCTGGATTAGTTTAGTCCTGTATCTCCGGATTAATTTAGTCCTGTATCTCTGGAATAGTTTAGTCCTGTATCTCTGGATTAGTTTAGTCCTGTATCTCTGGAATAGTTTAGTCCTGTATCTCTGGATTAGTTTAATCCTGTATCTCTGGATTAGTTTAGTCCTGTATCTCTGGAATAGTTTAGTCCTGGATCTCTGAATCGCATGTCCTGCTCTCGTTCTTACATAATCACATTTCTGCACAGAGGGAGAAACCTCAAAACAACAAAGTCACTCTCATTCAACTCTCTCTCTCTCTCTGTCTCTCCTCTCTCCACTCTCCTCTCTCTCCCATCTCTCTCTCCTCTCTCTCACCTCTCTCACTCAACTGTCTCTCTCCTCTCTATACTCTCTCTCAACTCTCTCTTCTCTCTCTATACTCTCAACTCTCTCAACTCTCTCTCCTCTCTCTCCTCTCTCATCTCTCTCAACTCTCTCTCTACTCTCTCTCTACTCTACTCTCTCTCTACTCTCTATACTCTCTCAACTGTATCTACTCTCTCATCCCTCTAACATGAGTTTGTAATGAAGTAACGCAATGTAAAACTTTTACATTTTAATAGAGAGTGATCTGGGTTCTGTTCTGCTCTGAGAATGACATGTGTTCCTGATCTCAACTCTCAACAAACAGATAGAAAACCAGCAGGATGGAGGGATGATGCTCTCTCTCTCTTTCTCCTCCTCCTCCTCCTCCTCATGTATGTGTGTGTGTGTGTGTGTGTGTGTGTGTGTGTGTGTGTGTGTGTGTGTGTGTGTGTGTGTGTGTGTGTGTGTGTGTGTGTGTGTGTGTGTGTGTGTGTGTAATGTTTCCCTAGATCTACCCTCTCTGGGCCTCGGTGCGTTGGCGTTCCAGCTGTCTCTCCAGGTCGTCTCTCTGCTGGCGGAGCAGGTCTCTCTGTCTCTGGAGATCCCCAGCCGACCCCCTCATCACCTCCAGCTCTGCCCCCAGGGACTCTGTCTTCTGCTGGAGGCCCACAACCAGCTTCTCCATGCTGACCTTCTCACTCGGGGGAGGAGGAGAGAGAGAGAGAGAGGGGGCGGATGGAGAGATAGAGAGAGAGACAGAGCACGTTTTAAAAAATATCTAAGATTTAGAGTTGGATAAACTTGGAATTTTCCACAAGAATATATATAGGATACTACCCTCCACAACATAACCTTCACTCCAAATCAAAACTCCAAACCTACATCCTGATTTTGGACAAAATTACCTGGAAAGATTCATACTACCAAAGATTATTATTCCCAAGGACTATACAGCAAATGCTCTGGCAAACCAACGACTAGTAAAATAAGCACAACAGAAACCTGCAGAACAGATCTGACTGCAACTTCATGTGCTGACCAGCTGGCAGGTGTATTCACAGATATTTTCAACCTGTCCCTGTCTGAGTCTGTAATACCAACATGTTTCAAGCAGACCACCATAGTCCCTGTGCCCAAGAACACAAAGGCAACCTGCCTAAACGACTACAGACCCGTAGCACTCACGTCCGTAGCCATGAAGTGCTTTGAAAGGCTGGTAATGGCTCACATCAACACCATTATCCCAGAAACCCTAGACCCACTCCAATTTGCATACCGCCCCAACAGATCCACAGATATTGCACTCCACACTGCCCTTTCCCACCTGGACAAAATGAACACCTATGTGAGAATGCTATTCATTGACTACAGCTCAGTGTTCAACACCATAGTGCCCTCAAAGCTCATCACCAAGCTAAGGACTCTGGGACTAAACACCTCCCTCTGCAACTGGATCCTGGACTTCCTGACGGTCCGCCTCCAGGTTGTGAGGGTAGGTAGCAACACATCTGCCTCGCTGATCCTCAACACTGGAGCCCCCTCAGTCCCCTCCTGTACTCCCTGTTCACCCACGACTGCATGGCCAGGCACGACTCCAACACCATCATTAAGTTTGCAGACGACACAACAGTGGTAGGCCTGATCACAAACAACGACGAGAGAGCCTATAGGGTGGAGGTCAGAGACCTGGCCGGGTGGTGCCAGAATAACAACCTATCCCTCAATGTAACAAAGACTAAGGAGATAATTGTGGACTACAGGAAAAGGAGCACCGAGCACGTCCCCATTCTCATCTACAGAGGGTAGTGCGTACGGCCCAGAACATCACTGGGGCTAAGCTCCCTGCCATCCAGGACCTCTACACCAGGCAGTCCTGGTGTAGAGAGGAAGGCCCTAAAAATTGTCAAAGACCCCAGCCACCCCAGTCATAGACTGTTCTCTCTACTACCGCACGGCAAGCGGTACCGGACTGCCAAGTCTAGGACAAAAAGGCTTCTCAACAGTTTTTACCCCCAAGCCATAAGACTCCTGAACAGGTAATCAAATGGCTACCCAGACTATTTGCATTGTGTGCCCCCCCGAACCCCTCTTTTTACGCTGCTGCTACTCTCTGTTTATCATATATGCATAGTCACTATACATTCATGTACATACTACCTCAATTGGCCCGACCAACCAGTGCTCCCGCACATTGGTTAACCGGGCTATCTGCATTATGTCACTTTAACCATATCTACATGTACATACTACCTCAATCAGCCTGACTAACCGGTGTCTGTATATAGCCTCTCTACTGTATATAGCCTCTACTGTATATAACCTCTCTACTGTATATAGCCTCTCTACTGTATATAGTCTCTCTACTGTTATAGCCTCTCTACTGTATATAGCCTCGCTACTGTATATAACCTCTCTACTGTATATAGCCTCTCTACTGTATATAGCCTCTCTACTCTATATAGCCTCTCTACTCTATATAGCCTCTCTACTGTATATAGCCTCTCTACTGTTATAGCCTCTCTACTGTATATAGTCTCTCTACTGTTATAGCCTCTCTACTGTTATAGCCTCTCTACTGTATATAAACTCTCTACTGTATATAGTCTCTCTACTGTTATAGCCTCTCTACTCTATATAGCCTCTCTACTCTATATAGCCTCTCTACTGTATATAGCCTCTCTACTGTATATAGCCTCTCTACTGTATATAGCCTCCCTACTGTATATAGCCTCTCTACTGTATATAGCCTCTCTACTGTATATAAACTCTCTACTGTATATAGCCTCTCTACTGTATATATCCTCTCTACTGTATATAACCTCTCTACTGTATATAGCATCTCTACTGTATATAGCCTCTCTACTGTATATAACCTCTCTACTGTATATATCCTCTCTACTGTATATAGCCTCTCTACTGTATATAGCCTCTCTACTGTATATAACCTCTCTACTGTATATATCCTCTCTACTGTATATAGCCTCTCTACTGTATATAACCTCTCTACTGTATATAGCCTCTCTACTGTATATAGCATCTCTACTGTATATAGCCTCTCTACTGTATATAACCTCTCTACTGTATATAGCCTCTCTACTGTATATAGCATCTCTACTGTATATAGCCTCTCTACTGTATATAACCTCTCTACTGTATATATCCTCTATACTGTATATATCCTCTCTACTGTATATAGCCTCTCTACTGTATATAACCTCTCTACTGTCTATAGCCTCTCTACTGTATATAGCCTCTCTACTGTATATAACCTCTCTACTGTATATAGCCTCTCTACTGTATATAACCTCTCTACTGTCTATAGCCTCTCTACTGTATATAGCCTCTCTACTGTATATAACCTCTCTACTGTCTATAGCCTCTCTACTGTATATAACCTCTCTACTGTATATATCCTCTCTACTGTATATAACCTCTCTACTGTCTATAGCCTCTCTACTGTCTATAGCCTCTCTACTGTATGTCTTTTTACTGTTGTTTTTTTACTGCAATGTTGGTTAGGGGCTCATAAGTAAGCATTTCACTGTAAGGTCTACTACACCTGTTGTATTCAGCATTTCACTGTGAGGTCTACTACACCTGTTGTATTCAGCATTTCACTGTGAGGTCTACTACACCTGTTGTATTCAGCATTTCACTGTGAGGTCTACTACACCTGTTGTATTCAGCATTTCACTGTGAGGTCTACTACACCTGTTGTATTCAGCATTTCACTGTGCGGTCTACTACACCTGTTGTATTCAGCATTTCACTGTAAGGTCTACTACACCTGTTGTATTCAACATTTCACTGTAAGGTCTACTACACCTGTTGTATTCAGCATTCCACTGTAAGGTCTACTACACCTGTTGTATTCAGCATTTCACTGTAAGGTCTACTACACCTGTTGTATTCAACATTTCACTGTGAGGTCTACTACACCTGTTGTATTCAGCATTTCACTGTGAGGTCTACTACACCTGTTGTATTCAGCATTTCACTGTAAGGTCTACTACACCTGTTGTATTCAGCATTTCACTGTACGGTCTACTACACCTGTTGTATTCAGCATTTCACTGTAAGGTCTACTACACCTGTTGTATTCAGCATTTCACTGTAAGGTCTACTACACCTGTTGTATTCAGCATTTCACTGTGAGGTCTACTACACCTGTTGTATTCAGCATTTCACTGTGAGGTCTACTACACCTGTTGTATTCAGCATTTCACTGTAAAGGTCTACTACACCTGTTGTATTCAGCATTTCACTGTAAGGTCTACTACACCTGTTGTATTCAGCATTTCACTGTGAGGTCTACTACACCTGTTGTATTCAGCATTTCACTGTGAGGTCTACTACACCTGTTGTATTCAGCATTTCACTGTGAGGTCTACACCTGTTGTATTCAGCATTTCACTGTGAGGTCTACTACACCTGTTGTATTCAGCATTTCACTGTGAGGTCTACTACACCTGTTGTATTCAGCATTTCACTGTAAGGTCTACTACACCTGTTGTATTCAGCATTTCACTGTAAGGTCA
Source organism: Salmo trutta (assembly GCF_901001165.1). Lineage (NCBI taxonomy): Eukaryota > Metazoa > Chordata > Actinopteri > Salmoniformes > Salmonidae > Salmo > Salmo trutta. Next base: position 3,771,073 of record NC_042973.1, read on the forward strand.
ACTACACCTGTTGTATTCAGCATTTCACTGTTAGGTCTACTACACCTGTTGTATTCAGCATTTCACTGTAAGGTCTACTACACCTGTTGTATTCAGCATTTCACTGTGAGGTCTACACCTGTTGTATTCAGCATTTCACTGTAAGGTCTACACCTGTTGTATTCAGCATTTCACTGTGAGGTCTACACCTGTTGTATTCAGCATTTCACTGTAAAAGTCTACACCTGTTGTATTCAGCATTTCACTGTGAGGTCTACACCTGTTGTATTCAGCATTTCACTGTGAGGTCTACTACACCTGTTGTATTCAGCATTTCACTGTGAGGTCTACTACACCTGTTGTATTCAGCATTTCACTGTGAGGTCTACACCTGTTGTATTCAGCATTTCACTGTAAAAGTCTACACCTGTTGTATTCAGCATTTCACTGTGAGGTCTACTACACCTGTTGTATTCAGCATTTCACTGTGAGGTCTACTACACCTGTTGTATTCAGCATTTCACTGTGAGGTCTACACCTGTTGTATTCAGCATTTCACTGTGAGGTCTACACCTGTTGTATTCAGCATTTCACTGTAAAAGTCTACACCTGTTGTATTCAGTCATTGGGGAGACTCTCTCCATGCAGACACCTTGTTTTTGGTTGTGCTAGTTATGGTATTGAATAAATATATATTTTTGATACTCCTTGTCTCCACGTTGTCTCCCTTTTGTTGCGAACTCTGAGCCAGTTCGTAACAAGTGGGAGCTCATCCGGGATCTTGAACTTGTGTTTGGGAGAAAACGTGGAGGTATGTTAATTTGAGGTGCTTGGTTTGTTAGTTTGAGTTTGGTGCTCAGTACTGGTTGCCTTTGTTGGTTTGGTTTGTGTGCTGCGTTGGAGAGAGTACATTGGTTAGTTTACAGGTCCTGTCTAGCCTGAAAACGCTTGTTCTACTCGCTGTGGTAACATTGGTCTGAGGTGAGTACAATCAGCTGTGTACCTCGGTGGGAGATTTGGGTAGGGTAGTGAAACTTACTACCCGGAGCTATAGCCTTTTTCCCCTGATAGGCTTAGCGACGTGTTTCATTTTGGAATATGTTGGGCATTGTTAATGTTTGTTATTTTTGTGTGGTGTCTGTGGACTGAGCAGTTGTCTCGGGAGCACATCCGTGGCTTGGTGGAATCTACCAGCGTGCTGGGGGGTTACTTCCTTGCCAGCAGGCTACAGTGCATAATTACCCACCGCAAATCTGCATGAAGACTAGGGTTGAGTTATTGTAGGTTTTGGGGAAGCTCCATATCTCATCTCTTTTCTGTGGTGCCTGGTGTGATTGTATTTTCTCTTGTTGTGGTCTGGTGTGCTCAGCATGAACCGTTGGAGTGACTATGAACCGTTGGAGTGACTATGAACCGTTGGAGTGACTATGAACCGTTGGAGTGACTATGAACCGTTGGAGTGACTATGAACCGTTGGAGTGACTATGAACCGTTGGGAAATGACTGAACCGTTGAGAAGTGACTATGAACCGTTGGGAGATGTTTGTAGCTAATACGGTCTCGTGTGCCCTGTTCCTGAGTGTTATGTGACTGACCATTGTTTGGTTTTGTCATGTTCTAACTTTCCTGTCTGTTCCCTCCTGGTCTTGTGTTCTCCTTTCCTCTTAAATGTTGCTTCCTGTGTGCAAAGGATGCTGAGGTCTGGGGAGAAGGAGGTTGGCTGGGGCAAGTGGAAGGTGAACATGTAACCTCTTGTCAATTTGGGACGCAGAGGCCTGTGTCAATTTGGGACGCAGAGGCCTGTGTCAATTTGGGACGCAGAGGCCTGTGTCAATTTGGGACGCAGAGGCCTGTGTCAATTTGGGACGCAGAGGCCTGTGTCAATTTGGGACGCAGAGGCCTGTGTCAATTTGGGACGCAGAGGCCTGTGTCAATTTGGGACGCAGGGGCCTGTGTCAATTTGGGACGCAGGGGCTTGTGTCAATTTGGGACGCAGGGGCTTGTGTCAATTTGGGACGCAGGGGCTTGTGTCAATTTGGGACGCAGGGGCTTGTGTCAATTTGGGACGCAGGGGCACGTGTCAATTTGGGACGCAGGGGCTGGTACGTTGTTCCGGGGCCCTTGTTGGTCCCCTGGTTTTATGGGGGGGTGTGTGACGACCCTCCCATTCTGTCTGCTGTATTTTCTCTTTGCTCTTGTTCCTTATTAGGATGCCAGTGGGCGGAGTTGGAAGGGTCGTCAGCTACATGGAAAACACCTGGGCTCGGGTGTGTCCCAGGATAAAGACAACTCTTCCACAGTCATTGGGGAGACTCTCTCCATGCAGACACCTTGTTTTTGGTTGTGCTATCTAATAAATATATATTTTTGATACTCCTTGTCTCCACGTTGTCTCCCTTTTGTTGCGAACTCTGAGCCGGTTCGTAACTACACCTGTTGTATTCAGCATTTCACTGTGAGGTCTACACCTGTTGTATTCAGCATTTCACTGTGAGGTCTACTACACCTGTTATATTCAGCATTTCACTGTGAGGTCTACTACACCTGTTGTATTCAGCATTTCACTGTAAGGTCTACTACACCTGTTGTATTCAGCAATTCACTGTGAGGTCTACTACACCTGTTGTACTCAGCATTTCACTGTAAGGTCTACTACACCTGTTGTATTCAGCATTTCACTGTAAGGTCTACTACACCTGTTGTATTCAGCATTTCACTGTGAGGTCTACTACACCTGTTGTATTCAGCATTTCACTGTGAGGTCTACTACACCTGTTGTATTCAGCATTTCACTGTGAGGTCTACTACACCTGTTGTATTCAGCATTTCACTGTGAGGTCTACACCTGTTGTATTCAGCATTTCACTGTAAGGTCTACTACACCTGTTGTATTCAGCATTTCACTATAAGGTCTACTACACCAGTTGTATTCAGCATTTCACTGTGAGGTCTACACCTGTTGTATTCAGCATTTCACTGTAAGGTCTACTACACCTGTTGTATTCAGCATTTCACTATAAGGTCTACTACACCTGTTGTATTCAGCATTTCACTGTGAGGTCTACTACACCTGTTGTATTCAGCATTTCACTGTGAGGTCAACTACACCTGTTGTATTCAGCATTTCACTGTAAGGTCTACTACACCTGTTGTATTCAGCATTTCACTGTGAGGTCTACACCTGTTGTATTCAGCATTTCACTGTGAGGTCTACTACACCTGTTGTATTCAGCATTTCACTGTAAGGTCTATTACACCTGTTGTATTCAGCATTTCACTGTAAGGTCTACTACACCTGTTGTATTCAGCATTTCACTGTGAGGTCTACTACACCTGTTGTATTCAGCATTTCACTGTAAGGTCTACACCTGTTGTATTCGGCGCAAGTGACAAATAAACATTGATTTGACTTGATTAACACTGAAGTGTAAAGTGTCAAAGCCCTTGAGTCCAACAACGGCAGGAGAGTTTCACAGCCTCACCCCACCTAAATGCAGAGGCCTTTGAAGCCCCCTAACCCTCTGTGTAGAGGTCATTACAATACGGTACCCCTTGGATGTGAAAAATGACAAGGCACGGGAAAGAGTACAAAAACAAGATCGTTACGGAAAATCCAGAGACACTTTTTTTTCTAACTGCTATAAAAACAAGGAACGTAAGGAACTGAATATTCCACACAGACCATCCCCTGGCATGACACAGTGCTATATTAACCAGACCATCCCCTGGCATGGCACAGTGCTATATTAACCAGACCATCCCCTGGCATGACACAGTGCTATATTAACCAGACCATCCCCTGGCACAGTGCTATATTAACCAGACCATCCCCTGGCATGACACAGTGCTATATTAACCAGACCATCCCCTGGCATGACACAGTGCTATATTAACCAGACCATCCCCTGGCATGACACTGTGCTATATTAACCAGACCATCCCCTGGCACAGTGCTATATTAACCAGACCATCCCCTGGCATGACACAGTGCTATATTAACCAGACCATCCCCTGGCATGACACTGTGCTATATTAACCAGACCATCCCCTGGCACAGTGCTATATTAACCAGACCATCCCCTGGCATGACACAGTGCTATATTAACCAGATCATCCCCTGGCATGACACAGTGCTATATTAACCACACCATCCCCTGGCATGACACAGTGGTATATTAGCCAGACCATCCCCTGGCATGGCACAGTGCTATATTAACCAGACCATCCCCTGGCATGACACAGTGCTATATTAACCAGACCATCCCCTGGCACAGTGCTATATTAACCAGACCTTCCCCTGGCATGACACTGTGCTATATTAACCAGACCATCCCCTGGCACAGTGCTATATTAACCTGACCATCCCCTGGCATGACACAGTGCTATATTAACACAGACCATCCCCTGGCATGGCACAGTGCTATATTAACCAGACCATCCCCTGGCATGACACAGTGCTATATTAACCAGACCATCCCCTGGCATGACACAGTGCTATATTAACCAGACCATCCCCTGGCATGACACTGTGCTATATTAACCAGACCATCCCCTGGCATGGCACAGTGCTATATTAACCAGACCATCCCCTGGCATGACACAGTGCTATATTAACCAGACCATCCCCTGGCATGACACAGTGCTATATTAACCAGACCATCCCCTGGCATGGCACAGTGCTATATTAACCAGACCATCCCCTGGCATGACACAGTGCTATATTAACCAGACCATCCCCTGGCACAGTGCTATATTAACCAGACCATCCCCTGGCATGACACAGTGCTATATTAACCAGACCATCCCTGGCATGACACAGTGCTATATTAACCAGACCATCCCCTGGCATGACACTGTGCTATATTAACCAGACCATCCCCTGGCACAGTGCTATATTAACCAGACCATCCCCTGGCATGACACAGTGCTATATTAACCAGATCATCCCCTGGCATGACACAGTGCTATATTAACCACACCATCCCCTGGCATGACACAGTGGTATATTAGCCAGACCATCCCCTGGCATGGCACAGTGTTGTATTAACCAGACCATCCCCTGGCATGACACAGTGCTATATTAACCAGACCATCCCCTGGCACAGTGCTATATTAACCAGACCTTCCCCTGGCATGACACTGTGCTATATTAACCAGACCATCCCCTGGCACAGTGCTATATTAACCTGACCATCCCCTGGCATGACACAGTGCTATATTAACACAGACCATCCCCTGGCATGGCACAGTGCTATATTAACCAGACCATCCCCTGGCATGGCACAGTGCTATATTAACCAGACCATCCCCTGGCATGACACAGTGCTATATTAACCAGACCATCCCCTGGCATGACACTGTGCTATATTAACCAGACCATCCCCTGGCACAGTGCTATATTAACCAGACCATCCCCTGGCATGACACAGTGCTATATTAACCAGACCATCCCCTGGCATGACACTGTGCTATATTAACCAGACCATCCCCATGGCACAGTGCTATATTAACCAGACCATCCCATGGCATGACACAGTGCTATATTAACCAGACCATCCCCTGGCACAGTGCTATATTAACCAGACCATCCCCTGGCATGACACAGTGCTATATTAACCAGACCATCCCCTGGCACAGTGCTATATTAACCAGACCATCCCCTGGCATGGCACAGTGATATATTAACCAGACCACCCCCTGGCATGACACAGTGCTATATTACCAAACCATCCCCTGGCATGGCACAGTGCTATATTAACCAGACCATCCCTGGCATGACACAGTGCTATATTACCAAACCATCCCCTGGCATGGCACAGTGCTATATTAACCAGACCATCCCCTGGCATGACACTGTGCTATATTAACCAGACCATCCCCTGGCATGGCACAGTGCTATATTAACCAGACGATCCCCTGGCATGGCACAGTGATATATTAACCAGACCATCCCCTGGCATGACACTGTGCTATACTAACCAGACCATCCCCTGGCACAGTGCTATATTAACCAGACCATCCCCTGGCATGACACAGTGCTATATTAACCAGACCATCCCCTGGCACAGTGCTATATTAACCAGACCATCCCCTGGCATGACACAGTGCTATATTAACCAGACCATCCCCTGGCACAGTGCTATATTAACCAGACCATCCCCTGGCACAGTGCTATATTAACCAGACCATCCCCTGGCACAGTGCTATATTAACCAGACCATCCCCTGGCATGGCACAGTGCTATATTAACCAGACCATCCCCTGGCACAGTGCTATATTAACCAGACCATCCCCTGGCACAGTGCTATATTAACCAGAGCATCCCCTGGCATGGCACAGTGCTATATTAACCAGACCATCACCTGGCACAGTGCTATATTAACCAGACCATCCCCTGGCATGACACAGTGCTATGTTAACACAGACCATCCCCTGGCATGGCACAGTGCTATATTAACCAGACCATCCCCTGGCATGGCACAGTGCTATATTAACCAGACCATCCCCTGGCATGACACAGTGCTATATTAACCAGACCATCCCCTGGCACAGTGCTATATTAACCAGACCATCCCCTGGCATGACACAGTGCTATATTAACCAGACCATCCCCTGGCATGACACTGTGCTATATTAACCAGACCATCCCCTGGCACAGTGCTATATTAACCAGACCATCCCCTGGCATGACACAGTGCTATATTAACCAGACCATCCCCTGGCATGACACAGTGCTATATTAACCAGACCATCCCCTGGCATGACACAGTGATATATTAACCAGACCATCCCCTGGCATGACACAGTGCTATATTAGCCAGACCATCCCCTGGCATGGCACAGTGCTATATTAACCAGACCATCCCTGGCATGGCACTGTGCTATATTAACCAGACCATCCCCTGGCATGGCACAGTGCTATATTAGCCAGACCATCCCCTGGCATGGCACAGTGCTATATTAACCAGACCATCCCCTGGCATGACACAGTGCTATATTAACCAAACCATCCCCTGGCATGGCACAGTGCTATATTAACCAGACCATCCCCTGGCATGACACAGTGCTATATTAACCAGACCATCCCCTGGCATGACACAGTGCTATATTAACCAGACCATCCCCTGGCATGGCACAGTGCTATATTAACCAGACCATCCCCTGGCACAGTGCTATATTAACCAGACCATCCCTTGGCACAGTGCTATATTAACCAGACCATCCCCTGGCATGACACTGTGCTATATTAACCAGACCATCCCCTGGCATGACACAGTGCTATATTAACCAGACCATCCCCTGGCATGACACAGTGATATATTAACCAGACCATCCCCTGGCATAGTGCTATATTAACCAGACCATCCCCTTGCATGACACTGTGCTATATTAACCAGACCATCCCCTGGCACGGTGCTATATTAACCAGACCATCCCCTGGCATGACACAGTGCTATATTAACCAGACCATCCCCTGGCATGACACAGTGCTATATTAACACAGACCATCCCCTGGCATGGCACAGTGCAATATAAACCAGACCATCCCCTGGCATGGCACAGTGCTATATTAACCAGACCATCCCCTGGCATGGCACAGTGATATATTAACCAGACCATCCCCTGGCATGACACAGAGCTATATTAACACAGACCATCCCCTAGCATGACACAGAGCTATATTAACCAGACCATCCCCTGGCACAGTGCTATATTAACCAGACCATCCCATGGCATGGCACAGTGCTATATTAACACAGACCATCCCCTAGCATGACACAGAGCTATATTAACACAAACCATCCCCTGGCATGACACAGTGCTATATTAACCAAACCATCCCCTGGCATGGCACAGTGCTATATTAACCAGACCATCCCCTGGCATGACACTGTGCTATATTAACCAGACCATCCCCTGGCATGGCACAGTGCTATATTAACCAGACCATCCCCTGGCACAGTGCTATATTAACCAGACCATCCCCTGGCATGGCACAGTGATATATTAACCAGACCATCCCCTGGCATGACACAGTGCTATATTAACCAGACCATCCCCTGGCACAGTGATATATTAACCAGACCATCCCCTGGCATGGCACAGTGCTATATTAACCAGACCATCCCCTGGCATGGCACAGTGCTATATTAACCAGACCATCCCCTGGCACAGTGCTATATTAACCAGACCATCCCCTGGCATGGCACAGTGCTATATTAACACAGACCATCCCCTGGCATGGCACAGTGCTATATTAACCAGACCATCCCCTGGCATGACACAGTGCTATATTAACCAGACCATCCCCTGGCATGGCACAGTGCTATATTAACCAGACCATCCCCTGGCACAGTGCTATATTAACCAGACCATCCCCTGGCATGACACAGTGCTATATAACCAGACCATCCCCTGGCATGGCACAGTGCTATATTAACCAGACCATCCCCTGGCATGGCACAGTGCTATATTAACCAGACCATCCCCTGGCATGGCACAGTGCTATATTAACCAGACCATCCCCTGGCATGGCACAGTGCTATATTAACCAGACCATCCCCTGGCATGGCACAGTGATATATTAACCAGACCATCCCCTGGCATGACACAGAGCTATATTAACACAGACCATCCCCTAGCATGACACAGAGCTATATTAACCAGACCATCCCCTGGCACAGTGCTATATTAACCAGACCATCCCATGGCATGGCACAGTGCTATATTAACACAGACCATCCCCTAGCATGACACAGAGCTATATTAACACAAACCATCCCCTGGCATGACACAGTGCTATATTAACCAAACCATCCCCTGGCATGGCACAGTGCTATATTAACCAGACCATCCCCTGGCATGACACTGTGCTATATTAACCAGACCATCCCCTGGCATGGCACAGTGCTATATTAACCAGACCATCCCCTGGCACAGTGCTATATTAACCAGACCATCCCCTGGCATGGCACAGTGATATATTAACCAGACCATCCCCTGGCATGACACAGTGCTATATTAACCAGACCATCCCCTGGCACAGTGATATATTAACCAGACCATCCCCTGGCATGGCACAGTGCTATATTAACCAGACCATCCCCTGGCATGGCACAGTGCTATATTAACCAGACCATCCCCTGGCACAGTGCTATATTAACCAGACCATCCCCTGGCATGGCACAGTGCTATATTAACACAGACCATCCCCTGGCATGGCACAGTGCTATATTAACCAGACCATCCCCTGGCATGACACAGTGCTATATTAACCAGACCATCCCCTGGCATGGCACAGTGCTATATTAACCAGACCATCCCCTGGCACAGTGCTATATTAACCAGACCATCCCCTGGCATGACACAGTGCTATATTAACCAGACCATCCCCTGGCATGGCACAGTGCTATATTAACCAGACCATCCCCTGGCATGGCACAGTGCTATATTAACCAGACCATCCCCTGGCATGGCACAGTGCTATATTAACCAGACCATCCCCTGGCATGACACAATGCTATATTAACCAGACCATCCCCTGGCATGGCACAGTGCTATATTAACCAGACCATCCCCTGGCACAGTGCTATATTAACCAGACCATCCCCTGGCATGAGACAGTGCTATATTAACCAGACCATTCCCTGGCATGACACAGTGCTATATTAGCCAGACCATCCCCTGGCATGACATATTGCTATATTAACCAGACCATCCCCTGGCACAGTGCTATATTAACCAGACCATCCCCTGGCACAGTGCTATATTAACCAGACCATCCCCTGGCACAGTGCTATATTAACCAGACCATCCCCTGGCACAGTGCTATATTAACCAGACCATCCCCTGGCATGGCACAGTGCTATATTAACCAGACCATTCCCTGGCACAGTGCTATATTAACCAGACCATCCCTTGGCACAGTGCTATATTAACACAGACCATCCCCTGGCATGGCACAGTGCTATATTAACCAGACCATCCCCTGGCATGGCACAGTGATATATTAACCAGACCATCCCCTGGCATGACACAGAGCTATATTAACACAGACCATCCCCTAGCATGACACAGAGCTATATTAACCAGACCATCCCCTGGCACAGTGCTATATTAACCAGACCATCCCATGGCATGGCACAGTGCTATATTAACACAGACCATCCCCTAGCATGACACAGAGCTATATTAACACAAACCATCCCCTGGCATGACACAGTGCTATATTAACCAAACCATCCCCTGGCATGGCACAGTGCTATATTAACCAGACCATCCCCTGGCATGACACTGTGCTATATTAACCAGACCATCCCCTGGCATGGCACAGTGCTATATTAACCAGACCATCCCCTGGCACAGTGCTATATTAACCAGACCATCCCCTGGCATGGCACAGTGATATATTAACCAGACCATCCCCTGGCATGACACAGTGCTATATTAACCAGACCATCCCCTGGCACAGTGATATATTAACCAGACCATCCCCTGGCATGGCACAGTGCTATATTAACCAGACCATCCCCTGGCATGGCACAGTGCTATATTAACCAGACCATCCCCTGGCACAGTGCTATATTAACCAGACCATCCCCTGGCATGGCACAGTGCTATATTAACACAGACCATCCCCTGGCATGGCACAGTGCTATATTAACCAGACCATCCCCTGGCATGACACAGTGCTATATTAACCAGACCATCCCCTGGCATGGCACAGTGCTATATTAACCAGACCATCCCCTGGCACAGTGCTATATTAACCAGACCATCCCCTGGCATGACACAGTGCTATATTAACCAGACCATCCCCTGGCATGGCACAGTGCTATATTAACCAGACCATCCCCTGGCATGGCACAGTGCTATATTAACCAGACCATCCCCTGGCATGGCACAGTGCTATATTAACCAGACCATCCCCTGGCATGACACAATGCTATATTAACCAGACCATCCCCTGGCATGGCACAGTGCTATATTAACCAGACCATCCCCTGGCACAGTGCTATATTAACCAGACCATCCCCTGGCATGAGACAGTGCTATATTAGCCAGACCATCCCCTGGCATGACATATTGCTATATTAACCAGACCATCCCCTGGCACAGTGCTATATTAACCAGACCATCCCCTGGCACAGTGCTATATTAACCAGACCATCCCCTGGCACAGTGCTATATTAACCAGACCATCCCCTGGCACAGTGCTATATTAACCAGACCATCCCCTGGCATGGCACAGTGCTATATTAACCAGACCATTCCCTGGCACAGTGCTATATTAACCAGACCATCCCTTGGCACAGTGCTATATTAACACAGACCATCCCCTGGCATGACACAGTGCTATATTAACCAGACCATCCCCTGGCATGACACAATACTATATTAACACACTACCCCTCTGGTTGGGGGGGGGTGTTAGCGATGGGTGTAAACTCAGAATACCAGTCAACGAGGACTCTGAGTCAGCCAATGTCAACCTGTACAGGTCTGGAACAGTATTGGTAGAGGGCAACCCCAAACAGTTTCAGCTGGACTTTCACACAATAAAAGATGGAGCGTAGCAGGAGAAGCTCTCTCTTGAGAAAGATACCCCCACCCTGAACGTGTCAGACCAAACCTCTTCATTAAACAACCTCACAGGCGAGCATCCCCAAGAGGAAAGTCATTCACCCAGCTGGAGGTAAGGCGAACAGCAGGTGAACACACTCCAGTCAGCACAAAATAAAATTGTCCAGCTCAACAACACCCCCCCTAAACCAGACCCGGAGAGCTAGAAGTGGAGAGAGACATATCTGCACTCTGGACTGTGGTGAGACAACATCAACATTAGAAAGAGCAGGAGCAGGAGAAGAACAGAGCAGTAGAGGAGAGGATCAGACTGATGGAGGAGAGGGTGAGGGGGATGGAGGAGAGGGTGAGGGGGGATGGAGGAGAGGGTGCTGGAGGAGAGGGTGAGGGGGATGGAGGAGAGGGTGAGGGGGATGGAGGAGAGGGTGCTGGAGGAGAGGGTGCTGGAGCAGAGGGTGAGGGTGCTGGAGGAGAGGGTGCTGGAGCAGAGGGTGAGGCGGATGGAGGAGAGGGTGAGGGTGCTGGAGGAGAGGGTGCTGGAGGAGAGGGTGCGGGAGGAGAGGGTGAGGGTGATGGTGTGTGACAGAGAACAACCCACTAGGGAGGTGGCCACCCCTGCAGAAAAGCCAGCAGAGCAGCCCACACTCAGCCCCTGACCATAGCCTCGACATCACAGCGGGACAGACAAATGAAGAACCCAAAGCCCAGGGGATCTCACCCCCTTTGAGTACCCCCCCTGTCAGCCATCCTGATAGCCCTCCTGACAACCCCCCCACACCAACTGAGGACATACACAAGCCACATATTGTACTCCTTATGGACTCAAACGGGAAATATATTCAAGAAAATTAACTTTTTCTCAAACACATAGTGTCTAAACTCTGGTGTCCAAACTCCCAGCGTGCCCTAGACCTTCTGTCTGAGGACCAACTAGGGTCACCCAGCCACATAATAATACACACAGGCACAAATGACCTGAGAGCACAGCAGGAAAGGGTGGCCACAGCACTCAAGGGAGTGATTGAAAAAGCTTCTTCTACTTTCCCCAACGCCCAAGCGGTTATCTCCACCCTGCTACCACGAAAATACTTCCACCCTGCAAACATACAGCGGGTAAATGCAAGTATTTCCCGTGACTTGTGCCTCAAAACTAAACCACTTCACCCTAGACATGAATAGCCTTTACGAACAGGTCCACCTACACAAGGCAACAGGGCCCACCTTCGCCAGGACCCTAAAGGACATCGCCCTCAACTGCAGCCCCAACACCTCACACATGAGCAACAGATCAGCAAAAGACACCCCGCCCAGACCAGCGAGACACTCGGCCAGACCTGCGGAAACACCCCCCCCCCCAAACATTAGCACATTGTTACCTGTTGAGGAGGTCCAGGGTGGTATGGAATCTCTGGTTGTCTCTGTGTTTCTCCTCCAGACTCCTCTCAACCTGCTGGTTCTCCTTCTGCACCTCCTTCATCCTCCTCTCCAGGTCCCTCCTCTCCTCCTCCTCCTCCTGCAGATTACTTTGTAGAATATCTACCTGCTCTAGGGCTGCATCCAGCCGGCTACGCAGGTCCTGTTAATCAATCACATTTCAATCAATCAATCAAATGTATAAAGCCCTTTTTACATCACCAGTTGTTTATCACTATGTTCCTATGAGTCTTTCCAAGCACAGTCTATGGATAGTCCAAGACAGTCTGGATAGTCCAAGACAGTCTGGATAGTCCAAGACAGGCTGTAGATAGTCCAAGACAGTCTGTAGATAGTCCAAGACAGTCTGTGGATAGTCCAAGACAGTCTGTGGATAGTCCAAGCACAGTCTGGATAGTCCAAGACAGTCTGTGGATAGTCCAAGCACAGTCTGTAGATAGTTCAAGACAGTCTGTGGATAGTCCAAGACAGTCTGGATAGTCCAAGACAGTCTGTAGATAGTCCAAGACAGTCTGTGGATAGTCCAAGACAGTCTGTGGATATTCCAAGAAAGTCTGGATAGTCCAAGAAGGTCTGTGGATAGTCCAAGACAGTCTGGATAGTCCAAGACAGTCTGTGGATAGTCCAAGACAGTCTGGATAGTCCAAGCACAGTCTGGATAGTCCAAGACAGTCTGTGGATAGTCCAAGCACAGTCTGTGGATTGTCCAAGACAGTCTGTGGATAGTCCAAGACAGTCTGTAGATAGTCCAAGACAGTCTGGATAGTCCAAGACAGTCTGTGGATAGTCCAAGACAGTCTGTAGATAGTCCAAGACAGTCTGTAGATAGTCCAAGACAGTCTGGATAGTCCAAGACAGTCTGGATAGGCCAAGACAGTCTGGATAGTCCAAGACAGTCTGTGGATAGTCCAAGACAGTCTGGATAGTTCAAGACAGTCTGTGGATAGTCCAAGACAGTATGGATAGTCCAAGACAGTCTGTGGATAGTCCAAGACAGTCTGGATAGTTCAAGACAGTCTGGATAGTCCAAGACAGTCTGTGGATAGTCCAAGACAGTCTGGATAGTCCAAGACAGTCTGTGGATAGTCGAAGACAGTCTGTGGATAGTCCAAGACAGTCTGGATAGTCCAAGACAGTCTGTGGATAGTCCAAGCACAGTCTGTGGATAGTTCAAGACAGTCTGTGGATAGTCCAAGACAGTCTGTAGATAGTCCAAGACAGTCTGGATAGTCCAAGACAGTCTGTGGATAGTCCAAGACAGTCTGTAGATAGTCCAAGACAGGCTGTAGATAGTCCAAGACAGTCTGGATAGTCCAAGACAGTCTGGATAGTCTAAGACAGTCTGTGGATAGTCCAAGACAGTCTGTGGATAGTCCAAGACAGTCTGGATAGTCCAAGACAGTCTGGATAGTCCAAGACAGTCTGTGGATAGTCCAAGACAGTCTGGATAGTTCAAGACAGTCTGTGGATAGTCCAAGACAGTCTGGATAGTCCAAGACAGTCTGTGGATAGTCCAAGACAGTCTGGATAGTTCAAGACAGTCTGGGTAGTCCAAGACAGTCTGTGGATAGTCCAAGACAGTCTGGATAGTCCAAGACAGTCTGTGGATAGTCCAAGACAGTCTGGATAGTTCAAGACAGTCTGGATAGTCCAAGACAGTCTGGATATTCCAAGACAGTCTGTGGATATTCCAAGACAGTCTGTGGATAGTCCAAGACAGTCTGGATAGTTCAAGACAGTCTGTGGATAGTCCAAGACAGTCTGGATAGTCCAAGACAGTCTGTGGATAGTCCAAGACAGTCTGGATAGTCCAAGACAGTCTGTGGATAGTCCAAGACAGTCTGGATAGTTCAAGACAGTCTGTGGATAGTCCAAGACAGTCCGGATAGTCCAAGACAGTCTGTGGATAGTCCAAGACAGTCTGGATAGTCCAAGACAGTCTGTGGATAGTCCAAGACAGTCTGTGGATAGTCCAAGACAGTCTGGATAGTTCAAGACAGTCTGTGGATAGTCCAAGACAGTCTGGATAGTCCAAGACAGTCTGTGGATAGTCCAAGACAGTCTGGATAGTTCAAGACAGTCTGTGGATAGTCCAAGACAGTCTGGATAGTCCAAGACAGTCTGTGGATAGTCCAAGACAGTCTGGATAGTCCAAGACAGTCTGGATAGTCCAAGACAGTCTGTGGATAGTCCAAGACAGTCTGGATAGTTCAAGACAGTCTGGATAGTCCAAGACAGTCTGGATAGTTCAAGACTACAAGTACCATCAGGTTTGGGGTCCATAACACTTCAATTCCAGTCAATTCAGGAAGTACACTGACATTCCAATTCCTATTCTCTTCCATGCTTTTCAATGAGGGAAATGTGGGACTTTGGTTGACTTCATGCATTGACTGGCATTGAAATGGAATTGACCCAAAGACTGGTATCCCATGTTGAGCGAAGGATTTGTCTGACCTGTGTTTGTATCTGGTGTTGGGAGAGGAGACCTTTGACAGCCATCAGGGTGCTGTTGCATTGGGGAGTGCGGCCCCGGAGAGGTGAGGAGGAGGAGGAGGACGAAGGTTGACCACCAGAGATATTACCATCCTCACCACCATGAACCAGCTGAACAGGAAGTAGAATGGGTTGGAGGAAGAGAAGGGCAACATCCTGAGTAGCTTTGCTTAAAAGAACTAGAACACATACAAAACGGCTAGTTTCTCACACCCAGAATAAGTCTAGTCTTGGATTACAACACACTAGCTGTGTCTGAAATGGCACCCTATTCCCTATGTAGTGCACTACTTTTGACCAGAGCCTTATGGGTCCTGGTTAAAACGAGTACACTACATAGGGAATAGGATGCCATTTCGGACGCAACCTCTTAATTTAAATTCCAGGACTGAATCTGGTTCTGGGAAACCGGCACTGCTAAAAAAAGCACTGATAGTGAGATGAGTGATATGATATGACCAGGCCTGGCCTGGTCTGACTTCCTGTGTGATGCTGGTTAGAACCTGCAGCAGGCTGACTTCCTGTGTGATGCTTGTTAGGACAAGCCGGAGGCTGAATACCTGTGTGATGCTGGTTAGGACCTTCTGAAGGATGTCTATCTCTGAGAGAAAGTCGTTCATCTCTGCCTTTTCCTCCGCTCTGCTCGTCTCCTGTAACATTTGTATTTTATTTCACTAGGCAAGTCAGTTAAGAACAAATACTTTTTAACAAAGGCCTCTTGTGGGGACGGGGGCTGGGATTAAAAATATAAATGCGTGAAACCACAGGAAACCATAGGGGTCAAACATACAGGAAGCAATAGGGGTCAAACATACAGGAAACCATAGGGGTCAAACATACAGGAAGCAATAGGGGTCAAACATACAGGAAACCATAGGGGTCAAACATACAGGAAGCAATAGGGGTCAAACATACAGGAAACCATAGGGGTCAAACATACAGGAAGCAATAGGGGTCAAACATACAGGAAACCATAGGGGTCAAACATACAGGAAGCCATCGGGGTCAAACATACAGGAAGCAATAGGGGTCAAACATACAGGAAACCATAGGGGTCAAACATACAGGAAACCATAGGGGTCAAACATACAGGAAGCAATAGATGTCAAACATACAGGAAACCATAGGGGTCAAACATACAGGAAGCAATAGGGGTCAAACATACAGGAAGCAATAGGGGTCAAACATACAGGAAGCCATAGGGGTCAAACATACAGGAAACCATAGGGGTCAAACATACAGGAAACCACAGGGGTCAAACATACAGGAAACCATAGGGGTCAAACATACAGGAGGCCATAGGGGTCAAACATACAGGAAGCAATAGGGGTCAAACATACAGGAAACCATAGGGGTCAAACACACAGGAAACCATAGGGGTCAAACATACAGGAAACCATAGGGGTCAAACATACAGGAAGCCATAGGGGTCAAACATACAGGAAACCATAGGGGTCAAACATACAGGAAGCAATAGGGGTCAAACATACAGGAAACCATAGATGTCAAACATACAGGAAGCCATAGGGGTCAAACATACAGGAAACCATGGGGGTCTGAGGGGCGCTCACAGAGCGGGGAATGCCTGACCTCCAGCACACAGAGGGGAGGCATCCCCACCTCAGACTGCCCCAGACCCCCCCAGACTGCCCCAGACTGCCTCAGACTGCCCCAGACTGCCCCAGACTGCCTCAGACTGCCTCAGACTGCCCCAGACTGCCCCACACTGCCTCAGACTGCCCCAGACCGCCCCAGACCGCCCCAGACTGCCCCAGACTGCCCCAGACTGCCTCAGACTGCCCCAGACGGCCCCAGACTGCTCCAGACTGCCTCAGACTGCCCCAGACTGCCCCAGACTGCCCCAGACTCATGACAGTCAGCAGGGAAGTGGTGGACTATATCAGAAGTTATGGTCCCAGACAACAAACCACAACCCAGCAGTTCCTTGGCGTCCCATCACCCTGTATGTGTGTGATTGTGTGTGTTTGCGTGTGTGTGTGTGTGTGTGTGTTTGTGTGTGTGTGTTTGTGTGTGTGTGATTGTGTGTGTATGTGTGTCTATATGTGTGTGTGTGTCTATGTCTATGTGTGTGTGTGTGTGTGTGTGTGTGTTTGTGTGTGTGTGTGATTGTGTGTGTTTGTCTCACCATCCTGTCCAGACTGGTCTGCATGGCAGCAAGGCCTGTATCCTTCTCACTGTTCTGGGCTCTGAGATGCTTCACCATGTCTGTCAGCTCCAGGATCCTATGACACACACACACGCACGCACGCACACACACACACACACACACACACACACACACACACACACACACACACACACACACACACACACACACACACACACACACACACACACACACACACACCACACACACACACACACACACACACACACACACAGACACACACACACAGACACACACACACACACACACACACACACACACAGACACACACACACACACACACACACACACACACACACACACACACACACACACCACACACACACACACACACACACACATAGACACATAGACACACACACACCACACACACACACACACACACACACACACACACACACACACACACACACACACACACACACACATAGACACACACACACACACACACACACACACACGTTTCAGATCATATAGCCTAGGCATCTGACAGCATGATCTGAGGAAGTACTCATGAAAAGTGATCCTCAACCCTTTCATGATCCCTGTCCTAGGTAATATGTTCCCTGTCCTAGATGACATATTCCCTGTCCTAGGTAATATGTTCCCTGTCCTAGGTAATATGTTCCCTGTCCTAGGTAATATGTTCCCTGTCCTAGGTAATATGTCCCCTGTCCTAGGTAATATGTCCCCTGTCCTAGGTAACATGTTCCCTGTCCTAGGTAATATGTTCCCTGTCCTAGGTAATATGTTCCCTGTCCTAGGTAACATGTTCCCTGTCCCTGTGCTAGGTAAAATGTTCCCTGTCCTAGGTAATATGTCCCTGTCCTAGGTAACATGTTCCCTGTCCTAGGTAACATGTTCCCTGTCCTAGGTAATATGTTCCCTGTGCTAGGTAATATGTTCCCTGTCCTAGGTAATATGTTCCCTGTCCTAGGTAACATGTTCCCTGTCCTAGGTAATATGTTCCCTGTGCTAGGTAATATGTTCCCTGACCTAGGTAATATGTTCCCTGTCCTAGGTAATATGTTCCCTGTCCTAGGTAACATGTTCCCTGTCCTAGGTAAAATGTTCCCTGTGCTAGGTAACCATCTCCAGGTTTGGAGTTACTGTACTGTAGCTTCATAGCGTATCTCCTAAGATCAAATGCCTATTGAGAATGTGAATACTCTGATGGTTGTGGCATCTGTATTGAGGATCGGGAGGTCTGTTTGGATCTAGAACACAGAGCATCATGGTTCTTCAGCTCTTCCAAGACGATTGTCTTTCCTGCATTACTGTATTAGCAGCCAGGGTGACAATCCACAGAAAAAAACCTGACAAAAAGTCAGTTATCAGGATAGTTAGGATCTGGTATTACTCCATGGATGTACGGATGGCATGACGTCATATACGTTCTGATGAAGAACAAACATCCTTCTTCTTTTATTCTACAGCACTTCTGCTTTCATTAGAAAGGCAAGCTACTGTAACATTCAGGGTGACGTGTTCAGTTTTGGGATTGGCGACCGATACAGATTGAAAGACAGACAAAGACAGACTGAAAGACAGACTGAAAGACAGACAGAGTTCAGTTCTACTTTGTCTTCATCCCAGAGACAGACAAGCAGGCAGGCAAGACAGACAAGACAGACAAGACAGGCAGGCAAGACAGACAAGACAGGCAAGACAGACAGGCAGGCAAGACAGACAAGACAGGCAGGCAGGCAAGACAGACAAGACAGGCAGGCAGGCAAGACAGACAAGACAGGCAGGCAGGCAGGCAGGCAGGACAGACAAGACAGGCAGACAGGCAGGCAGGCAGGCAAGACAGACAGACGGGCAAGACAGGCCGAACAGGCAAGACAGACAAGACAGGCAGGCAGGCAAGACAGACAAGACAGGCAGGCATTCAAGACAGACAAGACAGGCAGGCAGGCAGGCAGGCAGGCAGGCAGGACAGACAAGACAGGCAGACAGGCAGACAGGCAGGCAAGACAGACAGACGGGCAAGACAGGCCGAACAGGCAAGACGGACAAGACAGGCATGCAAGACAGACAAGACAGACAAGACAGGCAAGCAGGCAAGACAGACAAGGCAGGCAGGCAGGCAGGCAAGACAGACAGGCAAGACAGGCGCCTGCCTGCAAGATGGCAAGACAGGCAGGCATGCAAGACAGACAAGACATGCAGGCAGGCAAGACAGGCAGGCAGGCAAGAAGGCAAAACAGGCAGGCAGGCAAGGCAAGACAGACAAGACAGGCAGGCAGGCAAGACAGACAGACAAACAGGCAGGCAAGACAGGCAGGCAGGCAAGAAAGACAGGCAGGCAAGACAGGCAAGACAGACAAGACAGGCAGACAAGACAGACAAGACAGACAAGACAGGCAGACAAGACAGACAAGACAGACAAGGCAGGCAGGCAGGCAGGCATGCAGGCTGGCAGGCAGGCAGGCAGGCAGGCAGGCAGGCAAGACAGGCAAGACAGACAAGACAGGCAGACAAGACAGACAAGACAGACAAGACAGGCAAGCAGGCAAGACAGACAAGACAGGCAGACAAGACAGACAAGACAGACAAGGCAGGCAGGCAGGCAGGCAGGCAGGCAGGCAGGCTGGCAGGCAGGCAGGCAGGCAGGCAGGCAAGACAGTTAGGCAAGACAGGCAAGACAGGCAGGCAGGCAGGCAAGATGGCAAGACAGACAAGACATGCAGGCAGGCAGGCAAGACAGGCAGGCAGGCAAGAGGGCAAGACAGGCAGGCAGGCAAGACAGACAAGACAGACAAGACAGGCAGGCAGGCAAGACGACAAGACAGGCAGGCAGGCAAGACAAGACAGACAAGGCAGACAAGGCAGACAAGGCAGGCAGGCAGGCAGGCAGGCAGGCAGGACAGACCTGGAGTTGAGCTCTACTTTCTCAGCGTCCCAGCGTCCCTGCAGCTGCATGGCTTCCCTCAGCTTGTCCCTCAGCTGCCTTTCCAGCTCTGACACCTCCAGGCCACTTGGGGCAATGTGCGGTGTTACACTGGCCTCCAGAGACATACAGGCCACATGTAGACTACGGCTCGCAGTCACACACTCCCCACGTATGTCAGACAGACTCCTACAGACAGGAACATGGTTAACGTGTCAGACAGACAGACAGGAACATGGTTAACGTGACAGACAGACAGACAGACAGACAGACAGACAGACAGACAGACAGACAGACAGACAGACAGGAACATGGTTAACGTGTCAGACAGACAGACAGACAGGAACATGGTTAACGTGTCAGACAGACAGACAGGAACATGGTTAACGTGTCAGACAGACAGACAGACAGACAGACAGACAGGAGGAACATGGTTAACGTGACAGACAGACAGACAGGAACATGGTTAACGTGACAGACAGACAGACAGACAGACAGACAGACAGACAGACAGACAGGAACATGGTTAACGTGTCAGACAGACAGACAGGAACATGGTTAACGTGTCAGACAGACAGACAGACAGGAACATGATTAACGTGTCAGACAGACAGACAGACAGGAACATGGTTAACGTGTCAGACAGACAGACAGACAGACAGACAGGAACATGGTTAACGTGTCAGACAGACAGACAGACAGACAGACAGGAACATGGTTAACGTGTCAGACAGACAGACAGGAACATGGTTAACGTGTCAGACAGACAGACAGACAGGAACATGATTAACGTGTCAGACAGACAGAAACATGGTTAACGTGTCAGACAGACAGACAGACAGACAGACAGACAGACAGACAGGAACATGATTAACGTGTCAGACAGACAGAAACATGGTAACCATTGGGATTCATCCAGGTTTAACACGACATAACTGGTAAGTATTGTTTGCAAGAAAACAGAAAACAGACCCAAAGTCTTTAGTTTTGAAGTTGTGACCCATTGGTTTTTCATTAGGAAAAAGGGTTTGTTGTATCCTATTGAGGACAAAATGGATTCTGCCTGTAACACTTAAGCTCCAAAAGCCTGCAGCTCACTTTGAACTGGGACGGTCTCACGTTTGACTCCGAGCCTCCAACACGAGGTATTTTTGTCCGCAGGCAGAGTAGTGTACGCTACAGCTAATCACCCAGAGCCATCCGTCCTCAGTGAGGAAGCACCAAGCTGGTGCTTCCTAGGCAGGGATGGATGGAGTGGTTCATGGGGTTCAGAGAGTGGAGGAGCGGAGGACTGGAGGGTTCTGGTGGGAGTCTGGATGGCGGTATGGACTGGGGGTGAGGGGAGAGGAGACACAGGGATCCCAGGGTAGCTGGAGGGAAACTGGAGGGGTCTCGAGGGCTGTCTGGTGAGGGGGGGGGTTGTCAAGGGTTCCTGTCAGGTTCCTGGATGGGGTCTGACAAAGTCGCCACACTCACCTGTCAGCAAAGGTCCTGAGCTGGGTGAAGGTGCTCCGTAGGGAGGCTGCCTGGCGCCACAGGGCCCTCACACGGGCCTGCTCACGACCCACCCGGAAGGCACACGTCTGGGGAGGGAGACAGGAGGGAGACAGGTCATGGGAGGGAAACAGGTCATGGGAGGGAGACAGGAAGGAGACAGGGTATAGGAGGGAGACAGGAGGGAGACAGGAGGGAGACAGGTCATGGGAGGGAGACAGGAGGGAGACAGGAGGGAGACAGGTCATGGGAGGGAGACAGGAGGGAGACAGGAGGGAGACAGGTCATGGGAGGGAGACAGGAGGGAGACAGGAGGAAGATGGGAGCTGTCTAACCTTGAGACTACTATAGCTATAGACTCATGTTGTCACTCCAATGGTGATTTTTCAGCCATGTCTCTCTCTCTCTCTCACACACACACACACACACACACACACACACACACACACACACACACACACACACACACACACACACACACACACACACACACACACACACACACACACACACACACACACACACACACACACACAGTACAGTAACACATAAACTACCCAGCAAACCGGGAACAGTCCCAGAACATTAGCTCAGATTCCCATTTAGTTCTAGCGTTTTATCTAACACCAGGATAATTCATTATTTTTATGTCTTGAATGAAATATCTTTGGAATGTTCTCCTAACGTTCACTAAAATATTGTGCACAACATCTATAACAGCCCCCACAGAACGTTCCCCAAACGTTCTCATTAGGATCCCAGAGAATATAATAACACAACGTACCAGTAATGTTTTTCCCAGCAAACCAACATTGGTCCTGTTAAAGTTCCCAGAACATTCGTTCGGTTGTGGCAAACGTTCTTATAGAATAAAAAACTGTTCAGTCGTTACCACAACATTTACAGCATGTACATCAGTAGCTGCTCAAAGCATAATATTGGAAATCTGCATTTGAGGACTGTATCGTAGGACTATTACAAGGAAAAGACTCACAGGACATTTAATACTGAACAACATGCTCCCTGATAGAGGTCTAGACTTTCTCTGCCTCAATGACACTTGGCATCAGCCCAACGAGTATATATCTCCCAACCAATGTAGTCCATCTAGTTACACCTACCTGGACCTACCTAGACCTACCTGGACCGTCAACCAATGTACTCCATCTAGCTACACCTACATGGACCCTATCTAGACCTACCTGGACCTACCTGGACCTACTTAGACCTACCTGGACCTACCTGGACCTACCTAGACCTACCTGGACCTACCTGGACCTACCTAGACCTACCTGGACCTACCTGGACCTACCTAGACCTACCTGGACCTACCTAGACCTACCTAGACCTACCTGGACCTACCTAGACCTACCTTGACCTACCTGGACCTACCTGGACCTACCTAGACCTACCTGGACCTACCTGGACCTACCTGGACCTACCTGGTTCTACCTAGACCTACCTGGACCTACCTGGACCTACCTGGACCGTCAACCAATGTACTCCATCTAGCTACACCTACCTGGACCTACCTGGACATACCTGGACCTACCTGGACCTACCTGGACCTACCTGGACTGTTCTCACACGCCCGGATGGGTTGGCAGATTGGCTGTAATCTGCAATACTGACTGCACTGTGAAGTGTAATCCAGTACCAGCTGTTTTATCTTGGCATGGCTTTCAAAAATCACTGGCTCTGCATCAGTACTGGCTGTACTGATTTATCGGCCTCCTAAACACTCGACTCTGACATTCTTGTTAAACTCCTGAGCACCTTCAGCCCTGCTACGCTAGTGTTTGGTGATTTCAACATACATGTTAACTCCCCTGACTGCAGTCTCTCTACCGGCCTGGCTGATGTCCTGGACAACTTTGGACTCCAACAGAACGTTAACTTTGCCACCCACAAAAAAAAAAAAAAATTGCCAAACAATGTCCCTGGTCTGTACCACAGGCGTGGATCTCACCAAATATGTCAGGGGCTGTCCGACCTTAAACTCATCCCCTTTTACTCTAGCTATTCCTCAAGCCACTCGGCCCAAGACATGCTCCTTTTAATTTAGGAGTCTGAAAACTAGAAATACAACACAGCTTACTGAATCCATCTCCAACCTGCCACTTCCAGACACTGTCAGGGCTGCAGAGTCTCTGTCCTCCTTTAAAACACAGCTAAAGACTGAGCTGTTCAGAAAATCTTTAAAAAGACCTTTTGTTAATTCTGTTCTCCTGTCCTCCAGATCTGATGACACCTGGATGTACCTTTGATTGCTGTTTGTGTTCTGTGTTTTGTATTTTTTATTATTATTATTTGTATTACATTTTTTTAAATATTCTTCAGCGCCTTGGGTGTGAGAAAAGCGCGTTACAAATTAAATTAATCATAATTTCATTCATAGGACATTTGAACAGCATTTATTCATACAAACACAACCATACACTTTAAACGTTGACAATCTCACAATCTGTGGAGTTTGGAAGCTGCAATGTCTGGTATCCAAAGCCTGGTGTTTCATCCTCTGCAACACCAGGGAAGCTCTCTTATTGCCGTGGCAGTACGGTCGCCGCGGCAGTACGGTCGCCGCGGCAGTACGGTCCATCAGGAATTCCATGGTTCCTTTTTAACCTTCTCAGACATAACTAACCCCCTGGGAAATACTGGTAACTGGGTTATTCACCTTCCCTTCACCCATCCTCTTTATATGCTGTGTACTTCTGGGTCCGTATTTACAAGGTAAGTGCTGATCGAGGATCACTTTTGTTTTTCAGATCATGAAAAATAAGACAGAGGGCACCACGTCAAGCGTCTCAAAGTAGGAATTATAATGGGTGTGTTTAAAAAAAAAGAAAGTTCAACAGTTTTTACAGAATGTTACCTTTTCTAAATGCTGCATTTGTGACTTGATTTATACATCTGGATGAAATAAAGACATCCTCTCAATTTCACCGTAAAAAACATGGTTATAAAGCACTGTATGTGGGATTGAACCAACAACCTTTGGCTTTGCAGCCAGATCATTAACCCTCTGCACCACAAGAGGACAACTGAGGTCTTGTGTTTTTTTTCCAGATGGTCAATCAGGACACAATATTAAAAAAATAAAAACAATATTTCTGAGTTATTCAAATGTTCCCATCCTCTTCATGTGCTGTGTACTTGTACCACTGTATTTTGAAGATTTTGCTCTTTGCTGTGTTGCTTTTCTTGTTGTTGACAATTTTAAGGTACTTCATTGCCACCCAGAAATAATTTGATTTTGAGATAAAAATAGCTGTATTGGACTTTAAATCAATAAAGGATTATTGCGTTGAACCTGAATTTATTTTGGTATATGTAAACGTCTCTTTTTCAGGACCCTGTCTTTCAAAGATAATTCATAAAAATCCAAATAACTTCACAGATCTTCATTGTAAAGGGTTTCCCATGCTTGTTCAATGAACCATAAACAATTAATGAACATGCACCTGTGGAACGGTCATTAAGACACTAAAAGCTTACAGACAGTAGGCAATTAAGGTCACATTTATGAAAACTTAGGACACTAAAGAGGCCTTTCTACTGACTCTGAAAAACACCAAAAGAAAGATGCCCAGGGTCCCTGCTCATCTGCGTGAACGTGCCTTAGGCATACTGCAAGGAGGCATGAGGACTGCAGATGTGGCCAGGGCAATAAATTGCAATGTCCGGAATGTGAGATGCCTAAGACAGCGCTACAGGGAGTCAAGACGGACAGCTGATCGTCCTCGCAGTGGCAGACCACGTGTGCGACACCTGCACAGGATCGGTACATCTGAACATCACACCTGCGGGACAGATACAGGATGGAAAAAACAACTGCCCGAGTTACACCAGAAACGCACAATCCCTCCATCAGTGCTCAGACTGTCCGCAATAGGCTGAGAGAGGCTGGACTGAGGGCTTGTTGGCCTGTTGTAAGGCAGGTCCTCACCAAACATCACTGGCAACAACGTCACCTATGGGCACAAACCGACCGTCGCTGGACCAGACAGGACTGCCAGAAAGTGCTCTTCACTGACGAGTCGCGGTTTTGTCTCACAAGGGGTGATGGTCGGATTTGTTTTTATCGTCTAAGGAATGAGCGTTACACCGAGGCCTGTACTCTGGAGCGGGAACGATTTGGAGGTGGAGGGTCCGTCATGGTCTGGGACGGTGTGTCACAGCATCATTGGACTGAGCTTGTTGTCATTGCAGGCAACCTCAACGCTGTGCGTTACAGGGAAGACATCCTCCTCCCTCATGTGGTACCCTTCCTGCAGGCTCATCCTGACATGACCCTCCAGCATGACAATGCCACCAGCCATACTGCTCGTTCTGTGCGTGATTCCCTGCAAGACAGGATGTCAGTGTTCTGCCATGGCCAGCGAAGAGCCCGGATCTCTATCCCATTGAGCACGTCTGGGACCTGTTGAATCGGAGGGTGAGGGCTAGGGCCATTCCCCCCAGAAATGTCCGGGAAAGTGCAGGTGCCTTGGTGGAAGAGTGGGGTAACATCTCACAGCAAGAACTGGCAAATCAGGTGCAGTCCATGAGGAGGAGATGCACTGCAGTACTTAATGCAGCTGGTGGCCACACCAGATACTGACTGTTACTTTTGATTTTGACCCCCCTTTTGTTCAGGGACACATTATTCCATTTCTGTTAGTCACATGTCTGTGGAACTTGTTCAGTTTATGTCTCAGTTGTTGAATCTTGTTATGTTCATACAAATATTTACACATGTTAAGTTTGCTGAAAATAAACTCAGTTGACAGTGAGAGGACGTTTCTTTTTTTGCTGAGTTTATTATGTATTATAGTGTTTCAGAACGGGTGCTGCTGCATTCGTGTGTGTTTTGATTGAAATTGAGAAAAAGTCCAATTGTTTTCTCATTCAGTTTGAATGTTCTGAGTCTGTATTTAAGAAGCATATGAATACTCAACAACAACAAGTTATTTACAGTCTCTATCCAACTAAATCACATTTCATAAGACTTTCAACACGTGATGAAGAAAGACAATTCTAAAATATCAAATCAAATGTATTTATAAAGCCCTTCTTACATCAGCTGATATGTCAAAGTGCTGTACAGAAACCCAGCCTAAAACCCCAAAACAGCAAGCAATGCAGGTGTAGAAGAAGCACGGTGGCTAGGAAAAACTCCCTAGAAAGGCCAGAACCTAGGAAGAAACCTAGAGAGGAACCAGGCTATGAGGGGTGTACACAGCATATGAAGGAACATCGTCAATAACTTGTGTTCAGTGCCCTGATTGGCCTTATTAGACGGATTAACCCTCTCAGATATCCTATCTATCTATCTATCTATCTATCTATCTATCTATCTATCTATCTATCTATCTATCTATCTATCTATCTATCTATCTATCTATCTATCTATCTATCTATCTGTCTATCTGTCTATCTGTCTGTCTGTCTGTCTATCTGTCTATCTGTCTATCTGTCTGTCTGTCTGTCTGTCTGTCTGTCTGTCTGTCTATCTATCTAGTCTAGATATCTCTGCTAATGCAGACGGTTGCTGAGCTGAGGAGCGCAGGTTCAATCCCACATATTCTTTAAACAATTTTTCTTAATTGTATTTAATTTTAAACGGTGAAATTGAGGTTCAGATATAATCTACTAAAAGAGAGGATGTCTTTATTTCATCCACATTTTTTAAATAAATAAATAAACATTGTACAAAAAATGTTCAACTATAAAAATAAAAACAAAAATCAGCCGATATACTTCCTGCTTTGAGTCTTGATATGGTCCCCCCCGTCATATTTACTATGATCTGAAAAACAAAAGTGATCCTCGATCAGCACTTACCTTGTAAATACGGACCCAGAAGTACACAGCATATAAAGAGGATGGGTGAAGGGAAGGTGAATAACCCAGTTACCAGTATTTCCCAGGAGGTTAGTTATGTCTGAGAAGGTTAAAAAGGAACCATGGAATTCCTGATGGACCGTACTGCCGCGGCGACCGTACTGCCGCGGCGACCGTACTGCCGCGGCGACCGTACTGCCGCGGCGACCGTACTGCCGTACTGAAACACCAGGCTTTGGTTACCAAACATTGCAGCTTCCAAACCAGTTTGTCAACACATAAGTGTAAAATATTGTTGTATGTATGATTAAATACTGCTCCAAACGTCCTAGGAGTTAAATAATATGCAGATTGTTAACATATATGGTTGTGTCAGTATGATTAAATGCTATTCAAATGTCCTATGAATGAAATAAAAAATGCTCTTTATCTATATTCCCTAGTTTTTGATCCTACAGTCCTGAAATATGAATTGCCATTAAATCTGAAGAAAAACATATTCCATTCTGCTTTAAGGAGATACACATTTGTATGCTGAGAATGTTGTGGTAATATTAGGTCAAACTTAAATATAACATTTTCCAAATGATCTTGAAATGTTCTGAGGCCCTCCAACGACAACATTAATAGAATATTATGTTACATTTAAAATAAATATGCTATGAACATAATAAAAACTGAGTTATTTGGAAATTGTGGAACATTGTGGAAATTTCTGTGAATATTTCAAAAATAATTTTGTGCAACATCCAAGACAACTTCCATAACTTCATGAAACGTTCTGGGAACATTTAAATAACTTAGACCAGGTGTTATGCCAACATTCTTACAACATTATAGGAATGTGCTGTGCAACCTAACTTTTAAACATTGTATGAACGTCATCACAACTGAGCATTGTGTTTTGGGAACCTTGTAATGTAGCCACACCCTAATAATTAAATATTCTGGGAACCTTGAAAGAACTCAGAAAGGATGTTCTGTCAACATTATTGCAACATCAAAAGTTTTTTTTTTTTTTTTGCAACCTGATACGAACATTATCTGATTATTAGCACAACTGGACTGTTTTAGTGTTTTGGAAACCTATCCCTTGTCATATCCCCACCATTCACAGAACCAATTTTGGTTTGCTGGGTATATTCTTCCCCTGTATCAGATAACCTAGCGGTTAAGAGCGTCGGGACAGTAACCTTAAAAAGGTCGCTGGTTTGAATCCCCGAGCCGACTAGGTGAAAAATCTGCTGCTGTATCCTTTAGCGAAGGCACCTAACCCGGGTTGCTGTCAATAATGTCTGATCCCTGGCCGTGACCTCACTCTCCAAAAGTGTCTCAGGGGATGTTGGGATATGTAATAAAAAAAAAAAACACATTTCCATTTCATACCTCACACTTCTACAAGTTATTACCCACTTGTACATGCAGTGAAACAGGACAAATATAACAACCCCCTGTTTGACATTGAACAGACTGTTTGCAGCGTGAGCTCCTAGAGCTGGCCAGAACGTCTTTCTTATTGTTCAGCCTTTGGAATGTTTTCACAGGAAACAACAGCTTGAAAATCATAACAAAGAAAGGAACAAAGAAGGAGGATTAATTGACAAAACAGGGTTCTGAATGAAATTCCCACCACATGGGAAAGAAAGTTGCTCAACGTGAGAGTCTACAGAGTCTACAGAGACTATAGAGACTAGAGAGACTACAGAGACTATAGAGACTACAGAGTCTACAGAGACTATAGAGACTACAGAGACTACAGAGTCTACAGAGTCTACAGTCTACAGAGACTACAGAGTCTACAGTGACAACAGAGACAACAGAGTCTACAGAGACTATAGAGATTAGAGAGACTACAGTCTACAGAGACTATAGAGACTAGAGAGACTACAGTCTACAGAGACTACAGAGACTACAGAGACTATAGAGACTAGAGAGACTACAGAGACTACAGAGTCTACAGAGACTACAGTCTACAGAGACTACAGAGACTACAGAGACTACAGTATACAGAGACTACAAAGACTACAGAGACTAGAGTCTACAGAGACTACAGACTCTACAGAGACTACAGAGACTACAGACTCTACAGAGACTACAGAGACTACAGAGTCTACAGAGACTAGACTCTACAGCGACTACAGACTCTACAGAGACTACAGAGACTACAGACTAGAGTCTATAGAGACTTCAGAGACTACAAAGACTACAGAGTCTGTAGCAACTACAGAGACTAGAGTCTACAGAGACTAGAGTCTACAGAGACTAGAATCTATAGTCTACAGAGACTATAGAGACTACAGAGACTACAGAGACTATAGTCTATAGAGACTAGAATCTATAGAGTCTACAGAGACTAGAGTCTACAGAGACTACAGAGACTAGAGTCTACAAAGACTAGAGTCTACAGAGACTACAGAGACTACAGACTACAGAGACTACAGAGACTACAGAGACTACAGAGACTAGAGTCTACAGAGACTACAGAGACTACAGACTATAGAGACTACAGAGACTTCAGAGACTACAGACTCTAATAGACTACATAGACTACAGAGACTACAGACTCTACAGAGCCTACAGAGACTACAGTGACTACAGAGTCTACAGAGACTACAGAGACTAGAGAGACTACAGTCTACAGAGACTACAGAGTCTACAGAGACTATAGAGACTACAGAGTCTACAGTCTACAGAGACTATAGAGACTAGAGAGACTACAGTCTACAGAGACTACAGAGACTACAGAGACTACAGAGATGAAATATTCTACAGAGTCTACAGAGACTACAGAGACTAGAGTCTACAGAGACTACAGACTATAGAGACTACAGAGACTACAGACTCTACAGAGACTACAGAGACTACAGACTCTACAGAGACTACAGAGACTACAGTGACTACAGAGACTACAGACTCTACAGAGCCTACAGAGACTACAGTGACTACAGAGTCTACAGAGACTACAGAGACTACAGTCCACAGAGACTACAGAGTCTACAGAGACTATAGAGACTACAGAGTCTACAGTCTACAGAGACTATAGAGACTAGAGAGACTACAGTCTACAGAGACTACAGAGACTACAGAGACTATAGAGACTAGAGAGACTACAGTCTACAGAGACTACAGAGTCTACAGAGACTATAGAGACTACAGTCTAAAGAGACTACAGAGACTACAGAGACTACAGAGATGAAATATTCTACAGAGTCTACAGAGACTACAGAGACTAGAGTCTACAGAGACTAAAGAGACTACAGACTATAGAGACTACAGAGACTACAGAGACTACAGAGACTACAGAGTCTACAGAGACTATAGAGACTACAGAGTCTACAGTCTACAGAGACTATAGAGACTATAGAGACTACAGTCTACAGAGACTACAGAGACTACAGAGACTACAGAGACTACAGAGATGAAATATTCTACAGAGTCTACAGAGACTACAGAGACTAGAGTCTACAGAGACTACAGACTATAGAGACTACAGAGACTACAGAGACTACAGACTCTACAGAGACTACAGAGACTACAGAGACTACAGAGCCTACAGAGACTACAGTGACTACAGAGACTACAGACACTACAGAGCCTACAGAGACTACAGTGACTACAGAGTCTACAGAGACTACAGAGACTAGAGAGACTACAGTCTACAGAGACTACAGAGTCTACAGAGACTATAGAGACTACAGAGTCTACAGTCTACAGAGACTAGAGATACTACAGTCTACAGAGACTACAGAGACTACAGAGACTATAGAGACTAGAGAGACTACAGTCTACAGAGACTACAGAGTCTACAGAGACTATAGAGACTACAGAGTCTACAGTCTACAGAGACTATAGAGACTAGAGAGACTACAGTCTACAGAGACTACAGAGACTAGAGTCTATAGAGTCTACAGAGTCTACAGACTCTACAGAGACTACAGAGACAACAGAGTCTACAGAGAATAGACTCTACAGAGACTACAGACTCTACAGAGACTACAGAGACTACAGACTACAGTCCATAGAGACTTCAGAGACTACAAAGACTACAGAGTCTATAGCAACTACAGAGACTAGAGTCTACAGAGACTAGAGTCTACAGAGACTAGAATCTATAGTCTACAGAGACTAGAGTCTACAGAGACTACAGAGACTAGACTCTACAGAGACTACAGAGACTAGAGTCTACCGAGACTACAGAGACTACAGACTATAGAGACTACAGAGACTTCAGAGACTACAGACTCTAATAGACTACATAGACTACAGAGACTACAAAGCCTACGGAGACTACAGAGACTACAGTGACTACATAGTCTACAGAGACTACAGAGACTAGAGAGACTACAATCTACAGAGACTACAGAGTCTACAGAGACTATAGAGACTACAGAGTCTACAGTCTACAGAGACTATAGAGACTAGAGAGACTACAGTCTACAGAGACTACAGAGACTACAGAGACTATAGAGACTAGAGAGACTACAGTCTGCAGAGACTACAGAGTCTACAGAGACTATAGAGACTACAGAGTCTACAGTCTACAGAGACTATAGAGACTAGCGAGACTACAGTCTACAGAGACTACAGAGACTACTGAGAGACTACAGAGTCTACAGAGACTACAGAGACTACAGAGACTACAGAGACTAGAGTCTACAGAGACTAGAGTCTATAGAGACTACAGAGACTACAGAGACTAGAGAGACTACAGAGATGACATACTCTACAGAGTCTACAGAGACTACAGAGACTACAGAGACTAGAGTCTACAGAGACTACAGAGACTACAGACTATAGAGACTACAGAGACTACAGACTCTACAGAGACTACAGAGACTACAGAGACTACAGACTCTACAGAGCCTACAGAGACTACAGTGACTACAGAGTCTACAGAGACTACAGAGACTAGAGAGACTACAGTCTACAGAGACTACAGAGTCTACAGAGACTATAGAGACTACAGAGTCTACAGTCTACAGAGACTAGAGAGACTACAGTCTACAGAGACTACAGAGTCTACAGAGACTATAGAGACTACAGAGTCTACAGTCTATAGAGACTACAGAGACTACAGAGTCTACAGAGACTACAGAGACTACAGAGACTAGAGTCTACAGCGACTAGTCTATAGAGACTACAGAAACTACAGAGACTACAGAGACTATATACTCTACAGAGACTACAGACTAGAGTCTATAGAGATTTCAGAGACTACAAAGACTACAGAGTCTATAGCAACTACAGAGACTAGAATCTATAGAGTCTACAGAGACTACAGAGTCTATAGAGTCTACAGAGACTACAGACTATAGAGACTACAGAGACTAGAGTCTACAGAGACTACAGAGACTACAGACTATAGAGACTACAGAGACTACAGACTCTACAGAGACTACAGAGACTACAGAGACTACAGACTCTACAGAGCCTACAGAGACTACAGTGACTACAGAGTCTACAGAGACTACAGAGACTAGAGAGACTACAGTCTACAGAGACTACAGAGTCTACAGAGACTATAGAGACTACAGAGTCTACAGTCTACAGAGACTAGAGAGACTACAGTCTACAGAGACTACAGAGTCTACAGAGACTATAGAGACTACAGAGTCTACAGTCTACAGAGACTACAGAGACTACAGAGTCTACAGAGACTACAGAGACTACAGAGACTAGAGTCTACAGCGACTAGTCTATAGAGTCTACAGAAACTACACAGACTACAGAGACTATATACTCTACAGAGACTACAGACTAGAGTCTATAGAGATTTCAGAGACTACAAAGACTACAGAGTCTATAGCAACTACAGAGACTAGAATCTATAGAGTCTACAGAGACTACAGAGTCTATAGAGTCTACAGAGACTACAGACTATAGAGACTACAGAGACTACAGACTCTAATAGACTACATAGACTACAGAGACTAGAGTCTACAGAGACTACAGAGACTACAGACTATAGAGACTACAGAGACTACAGACTCTAATAGACTACATAGACTACAGAGACTACAGACTCTACAAAGCCTACAGAGACTACAGAGACTACAGTGACTACAGAGTCTACAGAGACTACAGAGACTAGAGAGACTACAGTCTACAGAGACTACAGTCTACAGAGACTACAGAGTCTACAGAGACTATAGAGACTACAGAGTCTACAGTCCACAGAAACTATAGAGACTAGAGAGACTACAGTCTACAGAGACTACAGAGACTACAGAGACTATAGAGACTAGAGAGACTACAGTCTACAGAGACTACAGAGTCTACAGAGACTATAGAGACTACAGAGTCTACAGTCTACAGAGACTATAGAGACTACAGTCTACAGAGACTACAGAGACTACAGAGTCTACAGAGACTACAGAGACTACAGAGACTAGAGTCTACAGAGACTAGAGTCTATAGAGACTATAGAGACTACAGAGACTACAGAGACTAGAGAGACTACAGAGATGACATACTCTACAGAGTCTACAGAGACTACAGAGACTACAGACACTAGAGTCTACAGAGACTACAGAGACTACAGACTATAGAGACTACAGTGACTACAGAGACTACAGACTCTACAGAGACTACAGAGACTAGAGAGACTACAGTCTACAGAGACTACAGAGTCTACAGAGACTATAGAGACTACAGAGTCTACAGTCTACAGAGTCTACAGAGTCTACAGTCTACAGAGACTAAAGAGACTAGAGAGACTACAGTCTACAGAGACTACAGAGACTACAGAGTCTACAGAGACTACAGAGACTACAGAGACTAGAGTCTACAGAGACTAGAGTCTATAGAGACTACAGAGACTACAGAGACTAGAGAGACTACAGAGACTACATACTCTACAGAGTCTACAGAGACTACAGAGACTATAGAGACTACAGAGACTACAGAGACTACAGAGACTACAGTCTACAGAGACTATAGAGACTACAGAGACTACAGAGTCTACAGAGACTACAGAGACTACAGATTCGACAGAGACTACAGAGACTACAGAGATTAGAGAGACTACAGAGACTACAGAGTCTACAGTCTACAGAGACTACAGAGACTAAGGACTCTACAGAGTCTATAGAGACTACAGAGTCTACAGAGACTACAGAGACTAAGGACTCTACAGAGTCTATAGAGCCTACAGAGTCTACAGAGACTACAGAGACTACAGAGTCTATAGAGACTTTAGGGACTACAGAGACTACAGAATCTATAGAGACTACAGAGACTATAGAGTCTATAGAGACTACAGAGACTATAGAGACTATAGAGACTATAGTCTATAGAGTCTACAGAGTCTATAGAGACTACAGAGACTGCAGAGACTACAGAGACTACAGAGAGGGATAACAACCTGAATGTAGTTTTTTTTCTGTCCTTCTTCCTGTTTTCCCCAGTCAACACAACGCATGTAGTCTGCACTTCTGACAGCTCATCTCCACTATTCTCCCTGATTATCTAGTGGCTGATAGCAAGGACGTAACTTTGGTTTTAGAGGTCTAGGGGGGGGGACATCATTTAATATTTATTTATTTATCCAGTCGTATAAACATTTCAAACAGCCTCATTTTGTATCACAATTCAATGATAAAACTGTGTGGGGGGGGGGGACAAAAATGCAAGTTACGCCCCTGGCAGATAGGGTCCTCTAGAGTGAATCGGATACAGGGTTCTCCCTTCTTACCTCCTGTTCTTTGCGTAGCCGAGCATCTTTCTGCTCCAAGTCTTCACTGGCTCTGCGTAGGCTCTCCGTCAGGCTCTGATTGGCTGAGCTAGCCTGTTCCAGCTGTTCTCTGAGCAAGGCGTTTACCTGACTGAGACCGGCACACCTGGGGTAACACAGGAACACATGACCTCTGTCTGCGGTCAAAAATGAAACCCTATTCCGTAAAAATAGTGCACTACATTTGACCAAGGCCCCATGTACAGTTCCGATCATAATTACTGCACTATGTAGGGTGTCAATTGGGACGCAGTACTTTGTTAATACATTGCATGAAAAAGATGACCGTCAATCACAAATGCTTGATGTCCGAAAACACGCCCATTATTACGACTGATGATAATAAAGTGAAGTTCTATTTTATTTGCGAGTTCTGGACCTCTTTTCGATGACATCATATCGCTCCTGCTACAGCGGCCAAAGACTTATTTACAGAACTTAGTTAAAAGAGTTTAGCATGTCTTTCTTATTACATGGTAGTGAGAGCCAAGTTGTTGCTGTCACCTGTCAACCAGCCACTAACAACCTCTTTCTCCCTCCTCTTTCTCCCTCCTCTTTCTCCCTCCCTGATTCCCTCCCTTCTAAAACCCTGCCCCCCCCCCCCCCCCACCCGTACTCCATCAACAGCCAAGTTGGCAGCATCACTTGTCAACCAACCACTAACAGCTGCAAACCTGACTCCCCTAATCTTCCCACAACTTCTCCTTCTCCTCCTCGTTCCCCCCCTCCCTCCCTCCCCCCCCCCTCCCTCCCTCCCTCCCTAAACCTTGCTGTCCCCCACCCAAACTCCATCAATCGCGTGGCCACTATATCACTCCTACATTTACAAGCTTATAAACCCTTTTCTGTGATCCACCCTTGCCAGCCACACTTACACAGCAGAACACGTGTGACACTTTAATAAAGTCCATGTCAACTCCGGTCCTAATTCCTAGCAGATTGAGCTCTCTGTTTACATTATTCTCACGCTGTGTCGTAGCGAAGCCGGCCAACTATCTATGTTTCCTCCATGTTTTTAAGCTATCTAAGGGGAGTGGAGCGGTTAGCACTGTGCAGCGAGCCAAACCAAGGCGAAGGGCCACGGAGAGGCTTGGCTACTCACTCTACAGTAGGCCTCACGGTGGAGCTCCATGGAGAGGCTTGGCTACTCACTCTACAGTAGGCCTCACGGTGGAGCTCCATGGAGAGGCTTGGCTATTCACTCTACAGTAGACCTCATGGTGGAGCTCCATGGAGAGGCTTGGCTACCCACTGTATAGTAGACCTCACGGTGGAGCTCCATGGAGAGGCTTGGCTACCCACTGTATAGTAGGCCTCACAGTGGAGCTCCATGGAGAGGCTTGACTACTCACTGTATAGTAGGCCTCACGGTGGAGCTCCATGGAGAGGCTTGGCTACCTACTGTATAGTAGGCCTCACGGTGGAGCTCCATGGAGAGGCTTGACTACTCACTGTATAGTAGGCCTCACGGTGGAGCTCCATGGAGAGGCTTGGCTACCTACTGTATAGTAGGCCTCACGGTGGAGCTCCATGGAGAGGCTTGGAAAAGAACTCAAAGTAGGTCTCACATGAGCAGCTCAGTGTACAGGCTTGGTAACTAACACCACAGTAGGCCTCAAGCAGAGCTTTACAATAAGCCTCACGTTGGAGCTCTATGCAGAGCAGAGGAGGCTGGTGAGAGGAGCTATAGGAGGACGGGCTCATTGTAATGGCTGGAATGGAATACATGGAACGATATCAAACACATCAAACATAATGGAAACCACGTTTGACTCCATTCCGTCAAATCCATTCCAGTCATTACAATGAGCCCGTCCTCCTATAGCTCTTCCATCAGCCTCCTCTGACGCAGAGAATGGTTCAGTCTACAAACAGAGGCTTTGGGTACTTACTCTACATTAGGCCTCGCTAGAAAGTTCCACACAGATGTGCTTCAGAACTTCTACAGTAGGCCTCACGGCGGAGCTCCATGCTGAGGCTGCTATAAAAGCGTTGGGGCCTTGGCAAGCGGGCTGCCAAGCGTCTGTCGTAACAATTTCAATTAGAGCTGGTTGGCTCTATAAATCTTGTTTGTTTAAAGGCTGGTGTCAGGTGCCTGGGGTTGTTGGGCCCGGTCTCCCCGCTCAGTGTGAGACACCGTTAAAGTACTCTGAACGACTGAGCCAACAGGACCGAGCTAATTAACTTTGACAAATTGGATGCCGAAAAGCATCTACCGTATCAAGGCCAGGCTACGCTTCACACTCCCTACTAGGCCAGCCTCCCTCCTCTTCTTCCCAGCCTGGGCACGGGGGAAACAGAGTCAGTCTTCCTCTCTGCTCCCTCTAAACTATTTCTCAGAAACACTTCTGAGCTGCTTTGGTGTTTTTTTTAAACGATGAAAAGAAAGAGAGAGAAACGGGAGCAGAATTCAAAGGGGATTAATGTACTCATTATATCTACCGCTCTACCTCCCTCTACTGCATTAATGTACTCATTTCCATAAACGTTTTGCTCTGTAGAACCTTCCTCTACCGCTCTGTAGAACCTCCCTCTACTGCTCTACCTTCCTCTACTGCTCTGTAGAACCTGCCTCTACTGCTCTACCTTCCTCTACTGCTCTACCTTCCTCTACTGCTCTGTAGAACCTCCCTCTACTGCTCTACCTTCCTCTACTGCTCTGTAGAACCTGCCTCTACTGCTCTACCTTCCTCTACTGCTCTACCTTCCTCTACTGCTCTGTAGAACCTCCCTCTACTGCTCTACCTTCCTCTACTGCTCTGTAGAACCTGCCTCTACCGCTCTGTAGAACCTGCCTCTACCGCTCTGTAGAACCTACCTCTACTGCTCTGTAGAACCTACCTCTACTGCTCTGTGGAACCTACCTCTACTGCTCTGAAGAACCTCCCACTACTGCTCTACCTTCCTCTACCGCTCTGTAGAACCTCCCTCTACTGCTCTACCTTCCTCTACTGCTCTACCTTCCTCTACTGCTCTGTAGAACCTCCCTCTACTGCTCTACCTTCCTCTACTGCTCTGTAGAACCTACCTCTACTGCTCTGTGGAACCTACCTCTACTGCTCTGAAGAACCTCCCACTACTGCTCTACCTTCCTCTACTGCTCTGCAGAACCTTCCTCTACCGCTCTGTAGAACCTCCCTCTACTGCTCTACCTTCCTCTACTGCTCTACCTTCCTCTACTGCTCTGTAGAACCTTCCTCTACTGCTCTACCTTCCTCTACTGCTCTGTAGAACCTTCCTCTACTGCTCTGTAGAACCTTCCTCTACTGCTCTGTAGAACCTTCCTCTACTGCTCTGTGGAACCTACCTCTACTGCTCTGCAGAACCTCCCTCTACTGCTCTACCTTCCTCTACTGCTCTGCAGAACCTCCCTCTACTGCTCTGTGGAACCTACCTCTACTGCTCTGCAGAACCTCCCTCTACTGCTCTACCTTCCTCTACTGCTCTGTAGAACCTACCTCTACTGCTCTGTGGAACCTCCCTCTACTGCTCTGTGGAACCTCCCTCTACTGCTCTGCAGAACCTCCCTCTACTGCTCTGCAGAACCTCCCTCTACTGCTCTGCGGAACCTCCCTCTACTGCTCTAGAACCTCCCTCTACTGCTCTAGAACCTCCCTCTACTGCTCTGTAGAACCTACCTCTTCTGTTCTTCCTCCAACATGGCCAGTTTGCTCTGGATGGTCCTGCTGTTGTCCTGAAGCTGTGTTTCCGTACGGTGCAGACGGTGGGTTGACGAGTCCAGTTGGGCCTGTAGCTGAACACAACACAGCCATCAGCCCGTTTTGCAGATATTTACTGTGCGTATAGTGTAGTGAGTACGGTGGCCCTAAGGGACAAAAGTAGCTTCTAAAATGGAGTTTCCTTCAGACTTACTGAGAGTTGTAGTCTCTCTGACTCTGAGGTCTTCTCCAACAGCTGCTCTTCCAGTTCACCACATCTCTTCTTGTACTGAAGCGTCTGGTACAAGATATACAGTACATTCAGAAAGTATTCAGACCCATTGACTTTTCCACATTTTGTTACGTTACAGCCTTATTCTAAAATGGATACAATTGTTTTTCCCCCCCTTATCAATCTACACACAATACCCCATAATGACAAATCAAAAACTGTTTTTTTTTTATGTTTGCAAATGTTAAAAAAAAAATTTAAAATGAAATATCATATTTACATAAGTATTCAGACCCTTTACTCAGTACTTTGTTGAAGCACCTTTGGCAGCGATTAAAGTCTCTAGTCTTCTTGGGTATGACGCTACAAGCTTAGCACACCTGTATTTAGGGAGTTTTTCCCATTCTTCTCTGCAGATCCTCTCAAGCTCTGTCAGGTTGGATGGGAAGCGTTGTTGAGCAGCTATTTTCAGGTCTCTACAGAGATGTTCGATCGGGTTCAATTCCAGGCTCTGGCTGGGCCACTCAAGGACATTCAGAGACTTGTTCCGAAGCCACTCCTGTGTTGTCTTGGCTGTGCGCTTAGGGTCGTTGTACTGTTGGAAGGTGAACCTTTGCCCCAGTCTGAGGTCCTGAGTGCTCTGGAGCAGGTTTTCATCAAGGATCTCTCTGTACTTTGCTCCGTTCATCTTTGCCTCGATCCCGACTAGTCTCCCAGTCCCTGTCGCTGAAAACATCCCCACAGCATGATGCTGCCACCACCAGGCTTCACCATAGGGATGGTGCCAGGTTTCCTTGAGATGTGGCTCTTGGCATTAGGGCTAAAGAGTTCAATCTTGGTTTCATCAGACCAGAGAATCTTGTTTCTCATGGTCTGAGAGACTTTTAGGTGCCTTTTGGCAAAATCCAAGCGGGCTGTCATGTGCCTTTTACTGAGGAGTGGCTTCCGTCTGGCCACTCTACCATAAAGGCCTGATTGGTGGAGTGCTGCAGAGATGGTTGTCCTTCTGGAAGTTTCTCCCATCTCCACAGAGGAACTCTGGAGCTCTGTCAGAGTGACCATCGGGTTCTTGGTCACCTCCCTGAGGTGGCCCTTCTCCCCTGATTGCTCAGTTTGGCCGGGCGGCCAGCTCTAGGAGTCTTGGTGGTTCTAAACTTCTTCCATTTAAGAATGATGGAGGCCACTGTGTTCTTGGGGACCTTCAATGCTGCAGAAATGTTTTGGTACCCTTCCCCAGATCTGTGCCTCGACACAATCCTGTCTTGGAGTTCTACAGACAATTCCTTCGAACTCATGGCTTGGTTTTTGCTCTGACATGCACTGTCAACTGTGGGACCTTATATAGACAGGAGTGTGCCTTTCCAAATCATGTCCAATTAATTGAATTGACCACAGGTGGATTCCAATCAAGTTGTAGAAACATCTCAAGGATGATCAATGGAAACAGGATGCACCTGAGCTCAATTTACAGTCTCATAGCAAAGGGTCTGAAAATGTATGTAAAGGTATTTCTGTTTTTTATTTGTAAAAATTCTAAAAACTTGCTTTTGCTTTGTAATAATGGGGTATTGTGGGTGGAGGGATGAGAAAAAAAAACAATTCAATCAATTTTAGAATGAGGCTGTAACGTAACACAATGTGGAAAAGGGTAATGGCTCTGAATAACTACTGAATGCAGTGTATTACATCACAATATTATATAAATACTATAAATCAACTTATATTGTGCTACATAAGTTGCATTCGGCAGACAACACAAGTGAAGCTGTAACAGACCTTATCCACAGATCCTACAGGACAGAACAATACTCCCTGGATCCTGCAGGACAGAACAATACTCCCTGGATCCTACAGGTCAACAATACTCCCTGGATCCTACAGGTCAACAATACTCCCTGGATCCTGCAGGTCAGAACAATACTCCCTGGATCCTGCAGGACAGAACAATACTCCCTGGATCCTACAGGTCAACAATACTCCCTGGATCCTACAGGTCAACAATACTTCCTGGATCCTACAGGTCAACAATACTTCCTGGATCCTGCAGGACAGAACAATACTCCCTGGATCCTACAGGTCAGAACAATACTCCCTGGATCCTACAGGTCAACATTACTCCCTGGATCCTACAGGTCAACAATACTCCCTGGATCCTACAGGTCAACAATACTCCCTGGATCCTACAGGTCAGAACAATACTCCCTGGATCCTACAGGACAGAACAATACTCCCTGAATCCTGCAGGACAGAACAATACTCCCTGGATCCTACAGGACAGAACATTACTCCCTGGATCCTACAGGTCAACAATACTCCCTGGATCCTACAGGTCAACAATACTCCCTGGATCCTGCAGGACAGAACAATACTCCCTGGATCCTACAGGTCAACAATACTCCCTGGATCCTACAGGTCAACAATACTCCCTGGATCCTACAGGTCAGAACAATACTCCCTGGATCCTACAGGACAGAACAATACTCCCTGGATCCTGCAGGACAGAACAATACTCCCTGGATCCTACAGGACAGAACATTACTCCCTGGATCCTACAGGTCAACAATACTCCCTGGATCCTACAGGTCAACAATACTCCCTGGATCCTGCAGGACAGAACAATACTCCCTGGATCCTGTAGGACCGAACAATACTTCCTGGATCCTGCAGGACAGAACAATACTCCCTGGATCAAACACGACAGAACAATACTCCCTGTACAAGTCAAGTCCAGGGCAGGGACAGTAGTAGTCTCACAGTGTCCTCTCTTCAATATCTTGACCCCCCCCTCCTCCTCCCTTCAGTACCTTGGTCTGCATTTTCTGCACCAGCTGAGCCTGTCTGTGTTGTCCCTCATGATAGGCCTGTAGTTTGAGCCTGTAGGACCTCTCGCTCTGCAGCCGCAGGTGCTCTGCAGACACACTCTCTTGGTCCGAGTCCCCCGCTGCAGACTGCCGAGCCAGCATCTGTTCAAGCTGTACATACACACACACCCACACACACACAAAGGGAGGTTAATCTTTGACCCTTACAACAAGCTCTAACACATGACTGGGCATAATCATAATGATGACACACCACTGAAATTAAACCACTGGGTTATATAACGGCTCACTGCCATTAAACCACTGGATTATATAATGGATCACTGCCATTAAACCACTGGGTTATATAATGGATCACTGCCATTAAACCACTGGATTATATAACGGATCACTGCCATTAAACCACTGGATTATAAACCACTGGGTTATATAATGGATCACTGCCATTAAACCACTGGATTATATAATGGATCACTGCCATTAAACCACTGGATTATATAACGGATCACTGCCATTAAACCACTGGATTATAAACCACTGGGTTATATAATGGATCACTGCCATTAAACCACTGGGTTATATAATGGATCACTGCCATTAAACCACTGGATTATATAATGGATCACTGCCATTAAACCACTGGATTATATAACGGCTCACTGCCATTAAACCACTGGGTTATATAATGGATCACTGCCATTAAA